>NW_026990681.1:0-66493 GCF_036250125.1 Pseudopipra pipra | reverse complement strand
CACAGGGCTGAAAAAAGTGAAGAGCAGCTCTTTCGACCAGGAAGAATCTCTGGAGCCTTTTGATTCTGCTGCACTTTTTGGGGCAGCCTGGGCACTTCTTGGACAGCAAGTGTTTTCTGTGGTGGCACCTTTTGTCTGGCAGGAATCTTCATTTGGAGTAAATTTTTCAGGAGGTGGGACCTCCCATTGCAGAGCAGAGTTGAAAAAAGGGAAGAGCGGCTCTTTCCACCAGGTAAGAAAATCTGGAAGCTTTGGCTTTGAGGTGTAGTTGGTACAGCCTGGGCACTTCTTGGGCAGCAAGAGTTTTCTGAGGTGGCACCTTTTGTCTGGCACGAATCTTCATTTACTTTCAATTTTTCAATAGCTGGGACAGGCCATTGAAGCGCAGGGCTGAAAAGAGGGAACAGCAGCTCTTTTCCTCAGGAAAAAAAGTCTGGAAGCTTTGGCTTGGAGGTGCAGCTGTTGGGGCAACCTGGGCATATGTTGGGTAGGAAGAACATTCTGCGGTGGCACCTTTTGTCTGGCACGAATCTTTATTTGGAGTAAATTTTTCAGAACGCAGGACCGGAAATTGCAGCACAGGGCTGAAAAAAGGGAACTGCAGGTGTTTCCACCAAGAAAAGTCTCTGGATGCTTTTGATTCTGCTGCACTTGTTGGGGCAGCCTGGTCACTTCTTTGGCAGGAAGAGTTTTCTGTGGTGGCACCTTTTGTCTGGCAGGAATCTTCATTTGGATTCAATTTTTCAAAAGGTAAGACAGGCCATTGCAGCGCAGGGGTGAAAAAAGGGAACAGCAGCTCTTTCCACCAGGAAAAAAAGTCTGGGAGCTTTGGTTTTGAGGTGCAGTTGGTAGGGCAGCCTGGGCACTTCTTGTGCAGCACAGAGCTTTTTGTGGTGGCACCTTTTGTCTGGCAGCAATCTTCATTTGGTTTCAGTTTTTCAGGAGGTGGGACCGGCCATTGCAATGCAGGGCTGAAAAAAGGGAACAGTAGTCCTTTCCACCAGGAAAAAAAGTCTGGAAGCTTTGGCTTGGAGGTGCAGTTGCTGGGGCAGCCTGGGCACTTCTTGGGCATCAAAGAGTTTTCTGTGGTGGCACCTTTTGTCTGGCAGGAATCTTCATTTGGATTCTATTTTTCAAAAGGTGGTACAGGCCATTGAAGCGAAGGGCTGAAAAAAGGGAACAGCAGCTCTTTCCCTAAGGAGAAAAAGTCTGGAAGCTCAGGCTTTGAGGTGCAGTTGTTGGAGCAGCCTGGGCACTTCTTGGGCAGCAAAGAGTTTTCTGTGGTGGCACCTTTTGTCTCTCAGGAATCTTCATTTGGACTAAATGTTTCAGGAGGTAGGACCGGCCATTGCAGCACAGGCCTAAAAAAAGGGAACAGCAGCTCTTTCCACCAAGAAAAATCTCTGGATCCTTTCGATTCTGCTGCACTTGTTGGGACAGCCGAAGCACTTCTTCGGCAGGAAGAGTTTTCTGTGGTGGTACCTTTTGTCTGGCAGCAATCTTCATTAGGAGTAATCTTTTCAGAAGGTGGGACCGGCCATTGCAGCGCAGGGCTGAAAAAAGGGAGCCGCAGCTCTTTCCCTAAGGAAAAAAAGTCTGGAAGCTTTGGCTTGGACGTGCAGTTGTTGGGGTAGCCTGGGCACTTCTTGGGCAGCAAAGATCTTTCAGTGGTGGCACCTTTTTTCTGGCAGCAATCTTCATTTGAATGCAATTTTTCAAAAGGTAAGAGAGGCCATTGCAGCACAGGGCTGAAAAAAGGGAACAGAAGCTCTTTCCCTAAGGAAAAACAGTCTGGAAGCTTTGGTTTTGAGGTGCAGTTGGTGGGGCAGCCTGGGCACTTCTTGGGCAGCAAAGAGCTTTCTGTGGTGGCACCTTTTGTCTGGCAGGAATCTTCATTTAGATTCAATTTTTCAGGAGGTGGGACAGGCCATTGCACCGCAGTGCTGGAAAAAGGGAACAGCAGCTCTTTCCTTAGGAAAAAAAGTCTGGATCCTTTCGCGTCTCCTGCAGTTGGTGGGGCAGCCTGGGCATTTTTTCGGCAGGAAGACCTTTCTTCGGTGGCACCTTTTGTCTGGCAGGAATCTTCATTTGGATTCAATTTTTTAAAAGGTGGGACCGGTCATTGCAGCACAGGACTGAAAAAAGGGAACAGCAGCTCTTTCCACCAGGAAAAATAGTCTAGATCCTTTGACTTCAGGTACAGTTGTTGGGTCAGCCTGGGCACTTCTTGGGCAGCAAGACCTTTCTGTGGTGGCACCTTTTGTCTGGCAGGAATCTTCATTTGGATTCAATTTTCCAGGCGGTGGGAGCAGACATTGCAGCACAGGGCTGAAAAAAGGAAACAGCAGCTGTTTCCCTAAGGAAAAAAAGTCTGGAAGCTTTGGCTTTGAGATGCAGTTCTTGGGGCACCCTGGGCACTTCTTGGGCAGCCAGGAGCTTTCTGTGGTGGCACCTTTTGTCTGGCAGGAATCTTTATTTGCATTCAGTTTTTCAGGAGGTGAGTCCGGCCATTGCAATGCAGGGCAGAAGAAAGGGAACAGCAGGTCTTTCCACCAAGAAAAAAAGTCTGGAAGCTTTGGCTTTGAGGCGCAGTTGTTGGGGTAGCCTGGGCACTTATTTGGCAGCAAGTGTTTTCTGTGGTGGCACCTTTTGTCTGGCAGTAATTTTCAGTTACATTAAATTTTTCAGGAGGTGGGACCGGCCATTGCAGCACAGGGCAGAAAAAAGGGAAAAGCAGCTCTTTCCCTAAGGAAAAAGAATCTAGAAGCTTTGGATTTGAGGTGCAGTTTTTGGGGCAGCCTGGGCACTTCTTTGGCAGCAAAGAGCTTTCTGTGGTGGCACCTTTTGTCTGGCACGAATCTACATTTGCATTCTATTTTGCCGGAGGTGGGACAGGCCATTGCAGCAAAGGACTGAAGAAAGGGAACAGCAGCTCTTTCCACCAGGAAAAAAAGTCTGGATCCTTTCGCTTCTTCTGCAGTTGATGGGGCAGCCTGGGCACTTCTTGGGCAGCAAGACCTTTCTGTGGTGGCACCTTTTGTCTGGCAGGAATCTTCATTTGGATTCAATTTTTCAGGAGGTGGGACCAGCCATTGCAGTGCCGAGCACAAAAAAGGTATCAGCAGCTCTTTCCCTAAGGAAAAAAAGTCTGGAAGCTTTGGATTTGAGGCGCAGTTGTTGGGGCAGCCTGGGCACTTCTTGGGCAGCCAGGAGCTTTCTGTGGTGGCACCTTTTGTCTGGCGCGAATCTTCATTTGGATTGTATTTTGCAGGAGGTGGGACAGGCCATTGCAGCAAAGGACTGAAGAAAGGGAACAGCAGCTCTTTCCACCAGGAAAAAAAGTCTGGAACCTTTGGTTTGGAGGTGCAGTTGTTGGGGCAGCCTGGGCTCTTCTTGGGCAGCAAGAGTTTTCTGTGGTGGCACCTTTTGTCTGGCAGGAATCTTCATTTGGATTCAATTTTCCAGGAGGTAGGACCAGCCATTGCAGAGTAGGGTTGAAAAAAAGGGAACAGCAGCTCTTTCTTCCAGGAAAGAAAGTCTGGATCCTTTGGCTTCAGGTGCAGCTGGTGGGGTAGCCTGGGCACTTCTTGTGTAGCAGGAGCTTTGTGTGGTGGCACCTTTTGTCTGGCAGGAATCTTCAGTTGGATTCAATTTTGGGAGTTATTTTGGTCATTGTAGCGCAGGGCTGAAAAATGGATGAGCAGCTCTTTTCCACAGGAAAGTAAGTCTGGATCCTTTGGCTTCAGGTGCTTTGGCCCAGGGGCAGCCTGGGCACTTCTTGGGAAGCAAGAACTTTCTGTGGTGGCACCTCTTTTCTAGGAGGTGTTTGTTCCCTGTTAGCAAGTCCCTTATGGCATCAATCACAGAGCACTGGGACTGCTTACAGGGCATGATGAAGTAAGACACCGGTAGTCGAGAAAGAGGGGCTAGAAAAGTAAATTCCTGTATCTAATTGCCTCCCTTAGTTACAGAAATCGATACTCTTGTGACATGATCTGTACTGACCCTGCTAAGGATGTGCTTTTGCCCTGACCCCTTGCTCCAGATGTGCCAGGTACACCAAAGGAAACAAGACGGAATCTCAGCGAAGCCAAAAATCAGCTCTTATGGCTGTTGACACTCTATGGGGTTTAGCACTGGAGCTCAATCTCTCTGGGATGGCTGGTCCAGAACAGTGTATTTACTGAATGGTGCTGTTGCTGAACTTCCCTGGGCATGTTGCAATTGGCTACTGAGGCTGAAAGGTTTCCTCGAAGGATTTTTATCTTTTGAAACTACAGGCTGAAATTGAGGGATAAACTCCAGTATTCTGAAAGTTGATCGAACAGAAAATAGTGTTTCTTCTACAACAGATTTGAAATACTGCACTTGTAAAAATCACAAAGCTTGAAGCCTACTCAGCAGAGCTGATTCCTCATCTGCACTGATCATCAGCAACTGGCCTCTCTCCTATTTCAGGGTCTCATCTGTGTACACTGGATTAAGGCCTCCTAACTTCTTACTTCTTAAGAAAAGTAGTGTTATAAGTTCACTTTTCTGGCAAGGTTTCCTTAGCAGATGGGTTGAAAAGCAAAACTTTGGTGCCATGACCAATGAATGCAGAGCGGTGCTAGAGAGCCCAAGGTTATTTGTGGTGCTAGCTTTGCTCCACTCTCTAAGAACTTCCGCCCAGATCACTGCTGGCAACAAGGTTAACGCTTGTTTCATTTTTCAGGCTTTGCATTTCAAGAATGGAGAGTTGTTATTGGAAACTCTGCCATGGCTGTCAGTAACAGCCTCGGAAAACAGTTTTTCTTATTTCTGAGGGAGAAGTTTCCAACCCAGCTTTGGAGTATGCAAATAGTTGAATGACTTGTTGTACAATTGGAAATAAAAATCCATACATTTGCTCTGATTAATGTCTTAACTTATATTTGGCTAAAGAGTCCTTTTCTTGTTACCTTCTTAAAAAATAGAACCCACAAGAAGAAAGGCGATCTCCTAAAGTGTTGTAACCTTTTAAGTCCACTTGTTGCCACAAAACAACAGCATGCCAATATCACATCCAAAGATACAGAATCTTATAGAGATACACACAAATGTATACCTATACATATCTATGTATGTATATCTATCTACCTATACATATCTATACATATCTATACAAATACACACAAGAAAGTTTGGGGTTCCTGATGAGAGTTCTACACGGGTAATGAACAGAGGACTGGTTTGATGTGTCATACAACTGGGGGGACCAAGAACGTATGTTCTGAGCTTTGATTTACTGTCCTGGTTTGTAACTGCCTGCCTTCCCTTTGGGGGGAACACAGGCCTCTATTTTGCACGGTCTGTTTTGTTTTACTTTGCAGTGGAGACTAGGGCAGAAGAGTTGTGGAGCCAAACAGCTCAATGCAGATTCAGTTCCTTTGGTGGTGCCTAAAACTCAGGAGCTGGACTCCACGGTGCCGGTGGACCCTCCCAACTCCGCCCGTTCCATGATTCCATCAAGTCAACCGTCAGCCCAGCACTACCCCAGCAACCCCCAAAGCACCAAACCGTGTCAGCCATGGCCAGATGCGGGCGCCTCTGAAACACCTGCCGGGTGCTGGCTCCGCCTGGGCAACCCATTGCAGTGCCTGAGCCCACCCCGAAAAACACAGCGAGAAACCTTTCTCCAGGAGCTGACCTGAAGCTCCCCTGCCTCAGCCTCGGGCCACGTGCCCCGGTCCTCCCAGCGCAGGCTCCTTTCCAGCAGCCCCCTCGGCAGAAGGCGACTCAGGGCTCCCCTCTGCCCCCCCGGCCGGCTCCGCTCCGGCCCTGCTCCCCGCCACGGCCCCACTCGGCTCTGCACAGGAAGGAACGCGCCCAGCCCCGGCCCGACACCCCGCGGGGGCAGCGCACCGGGGATCCCTCCCGGGGCTCACTCATTGGGGGTCCCTCCCCGGGGCTTACTCACCGGGGGTCACTTGCCCGGTGGTCACTCCCCGGGAGTCACTTGCCAGGGGTTGTTCACTGCGGGTCGCTCACCGGGGTCCCTCCCCAGGGCTCACTTACCGGGGCTTCTTCACCGCGGGTCACTCACCGGCTGTCACTTACTGGGGGTCACTCGCAGGGTGTCGCTCAGCAGCAGCCACTCGCCAGGGGCCGCGCACGGGGGGTCCCTCCCCCGGGGCCGTGCACCGAGGGCCACTCGCCGAGGGTCCCTCCCCCTCAGCGGCAGCACTCCCAAGCCCGGCCCCGCTCGCTCCCACCCTCACCCAAACCCCACCAACTGCCCCTCTCGGCCCTGCCCCCGCCCCGCCCAATCCTTGCCTCGCTCCGCCCACTCCACCGCCTCCCATTGGCTGCGCACGTTCGGCCGTGGAGCGAGGAGCGCGCGGAGCGTTGCCTGGAAACCGGCGAGGGAATCCTGGGAATCCTCAAGGTGCCGGCGCTGCCCCGCCACTCCTGGAGCCAGCGGCTGGGCCCGCGCTGTGAGTGGGCACTCAGCGCCTGGCTGCGGCCGCCACAACGGCCAGGGAAGCAGGCGCGCGGAAGGCGCGCTTCGGCTCCCGGCCAGCGAGGAGCCCTAAAAAGAACAAAAGTGTTGAAAGAGAGGGAACTCATCGCACCATCACAGAACATGCTGAGTTGGAAGGGACCCACGAGGAGCGTCGAGTGCAAGCCTTTGCCCGGCACAGGACCGACCCCAAGAGTCACACCGTGTGCCTGAACTCTGCCAGCCTTGGTTTGTGACCACTGCCCTGGGGAGCCTGGTCCAGTGCCAACCACCCTCGGAGGGAAGAACCTTTCCCAAATATCCCCCCTAAACCCACGTGAAAAAAACCTATTTGCAACCAAAAAAAAAAGTTTCTATTTTCTTCCTTCCTCTTTTCCTTATTTAGTGTTTACACAACAGTACTGCAGTGCCCTACTGGCTCAAAACTGAACTACTTGAAGTCCTTGCCATATAGGCTGGATTTTGTCCCTTAGGCAGAGGCTAATCTGTCTGCAGTCCACCAGGACTGCCAGAGCTTGGGGAAGGGATGGAGGTTATCGCAGGAAGGAACAGAGATGCGGAGATATTCCCTGATATTCCAATCTAGAAGCGGCTCAAGAGACAGCCCTGGAGTTGGAAACACTTGCCTTCGTCACTGGACGATCTTGTCCAGCACCACAGAAAGGATCTTCTCCTCCGGCAAAGCCGCAGCTTCCCAGGAGCCGTGGATTGAGAACCGGTGTCTTGGGGACAGGAGCTGCTGGGCCACCTGCTCCTGGGAATCTTAGACGGCAATGGCCTGGGCTCCCACTCCTACCCGCAGCCTTTTGCTGCCATGTGCATCCTCGGCGAGGAGCGGGCTCTGCTCTTCCCCACCCCTCCCCGGCAGCAGGGAGACCTGGCCAGACAGGCTCCTGTGTGTGACTCTGGCAGGTCTCCCAAAGGCTCTGGGAGGGATGGAGTCTCTTGCCAGAAGTAACTGAGGTGCCGAGATACTCCGTCCCCTGCTCTTGCCATACTGGATCGGGGAAGAGCCCTGGAGTCGGGAACACCTGCTTTTGCCATAGCAGACAACGCAGCACGTGTTGCTGCACAGGATCCTGATGTGGCGCTGGGAGAGCATCAAGGGACGCATGGATTGGGCACCTCATATTTGGGATAAAGTGTCATTTGTCTTCAATTTTGGGAGACGAGTGCAGGGTTACGAAAAGAAACAAACAACAGCCTTTATTCCAAAAAAGAAAGCCTGTATGCTTCGCTTTGAGGGGCAGGTGGTGGGACACCCTGGGCACTTCTTGGGCAGCAAGAGCTTTCTGTGGTGGCACCTTTTGTCTGGCACGAATCTCCATTTACATACAATTTTCCAGGTCATGGAACCGGCTATTGCAGAGCAGGGCAGAAAAAAGGGAATGGCAACTCTTTCCACCAGGAAAAAAAGTCTGGAAGCTTTGGCTTTGAGGTGCAGTTGGTGTGTCAGCCTGGGGACTCCATAAGCAGCAAGAGTTTTCTGTGCTGGCACCAGTGGTGTGGGAAAAATTTTTATCCGTATGCAATTTTGGGGGTAGGGCTGGGAGTTGGGAGGCGGGGCTGAAAACAGGAAACAACAGCCCTTATCCCCAGGAAAGAAAGCCTGGAAGCTTTGGCTTTGTGGTGCAGTTTGTGGACCATGCTGAGCACTCCATGAGCAGCATAAGCTTTCTGTGCTGGCAACTTTCGTCTGTGAGGTATTTTTTTTTTTATGCAATTTTGGCGGGTAGGGCTAGCAGTTGGGAGGCGAGTCTGAAAACAGGAAACAACAGCCCTTATCCCCAGGAAAGAAAGCCTGGATGCTTTGACTTTGTGGTGCACTTGGTGGGCAGGGCTTGGGACTCCATGGGCAGCAAGAGCTTTCTATGGTGGTACCTTTGATCTGGGAGGAATCTTCGTCCGTATGCAATTTTGGGCATCTGGCTGGCATTTGGGAGGCAGGGCTGAAAATAGGAAACAGCAGCCCTTATCCCCAGGAAAGAAAGCCTTGAAGCTTTGGCTTTGTGGTGCAGTTGGTGGACCAGGCGTGGAACTCTATGAGCAGCAAGAGCTTTCTGTGCTGGTACCTTTGGTGTGGCAGGAATCTTTTTCCATATGCAGTTTTGTGAGTCTGGATGGTATTTGGGAGGCAGGGCTTAAAACAGGAAACAACAGCCCTTATGACCAGGAAAGAAAGCCTGGAACCTTTGACTTTCTGGTTCAGTTGGGGTGTCCACCTGGGGACTCCACGAGCAGCAAGAGCTTTCTGTGGTACCACCGTTTTTCGTGTGGGAGGAATCTTAGTCCATATGCAATTTTGGGAGTCTGGTTGGCAGTTGGGAGGCGGGGCTGAAAACAGGAAACAACAGCCCTTACGGCCAGGAAAGAAAGCCTGGATGCTTTGACTTTGTGGTGCACTTGGTGGGCAGGGCTGGGGACTCCCTGGGCAGCAAGAGCTTTCTATGGTGGTACCTTTGATCTGGAAGGAATCTTCGTCCGTATGATATTTTGGGAGTCGGGCTGGCAGTTGGGAGGCAGGGCTGAAAACAGGAAACAGCAGCCCTTATCCCTAGGAGAGAAAGACTGGAAACTTTGACTTGGTGCTTCAGTTGGTTTGTCAGCCTGGAGACTCCATTGACAGCAAGAGCTTTCTGTGCTGGCACTTTTGGTGTGGGAGGAATCTTTGTTTGTATGCAATGTTGGGAATCTGGCTGGCATTTGTGAGGCAGTGCTGTAAACAGGAAACTACAGCCCTTATCCCTAGGAAAGAAGGACTGGAAGATTTGGCTTTGTGGTGCAGTTGATGGGCAAGCCAGGGCACTTCACGGGCAGCAAGAGCTTTCTGTGCTGGCAGCTTTGTTGATCAAGGAATCTTTGTTTGTATGTAATTTTGGGAGTCGGGCTGGCAGTTGGGAGGCAGGGCTGAAAACAGGAAACAACAGCCCTTATCCCCAGGAAAGTACAACTGGATGCTATGGGGGTTTTTTTGCAGTTGGGTTTTTCAGCCTGGGAACTCCTTGGGCAGCCAGAGCTTTCTGTGCTGGCACCTGTGGACATGGAGGAATCTTTGTCCGTATGCAATTTTTGGAGTTGGGCTGGCTGCTGGGAGGCAGGGCTGAAAACAGGAAACAACAGCACTTATGCCCAGGAAAGAAAGACTGGAAGCTTTGGCTTTTTGGTGCAGTCGGTTTGTCAGCCTGGAGACTCTTGGGCAGGCAGAGCTTTCTATGCTGGCACCTTTGGTGTGGTAATCGTCTTCGTCTGTATGCAATTTTGGGAATAGGGCTGTCAGTTGGGAGGTAGGTCTGAAAACAGGAAAGAACAGCCCTTATCCCCAGGAAAGAAAGACTGGAAGCTTGGGCTTCATGGAGCAGTTTGGTTTGTCAGCCTTGGCAGTCCTTGGGCAGCAAGAGATTTCTATGCTGGCACCTTTGGTGTGGGAGTAATCTTCGTCCATATGGAATTTTGGGAGTTGGGCTGGCAGTTGGCAGATAGGTCTGAAAACAGGAAACAGCATCCCTTATTCCCAGGAAAGAAAGACTGGAAGCTTTGGCTTTCTGGTGCAGTTTGTGTGTCAGTCTGTGCACTCCATGGGTAGCAAGAGCTTTATGTGCTGGCGCCTTTGCAGCAGGAGTCTTTATTTGTCTGCAAGTTTGGGAGTCGTGCTGGCATTTGGGAGGCAGGTCTGAAAACAGGAAACAACAGCCCATATCTCCAGGAAACAAAGCCTGGACGCTTTGGCTTTGTGGTGCAGTTGGGTTTGTTAACCTGGGCACTCCTTGGGCTGCAAGAGCTTTCTGGGGAGCCCCCGCGGAAGTATTGACGTTCTATTGGATGACTCACCGGCGCGAGGAGAGGGGCGCAGCTCAATTTGGCAATGACGTCATTCCAGCAGAGCTGTTCTATTGGCTGCGACCCACGAGGGAGCCCCAGAACCTGTTCATGGCGTGGGAGGGGAGAGGTAGCATGGCCAAGAAAGGGGGTGCAGAGGGTGTTCCAGTGCCCAGGAAAGGGGCAAAAAACTTTCCCCCCTCTCTCCCAGGGCTCCCTCAGCCCATCCCAGTGTCTCCTCTCTCTCCCAGTGCCCCCCCAGCCCATCCCGGTCTCTCCCCTCTCTCCCAGTGCCCTCTCAGCCCATCCCAGTGTCTCCCCTCTCTCCCAGTGCCCCATCAGCCCATCCCGGTCTCTCCCCTGCTCTCCCAGTGCCCCCGTCCATCGAGCTCCCAGCCCGGCCCCGCCCCCTGCTCTGCTCCGGTCCGGATTTCTCCCCTGCAGGGGCAGCTGAGGCGGCTCCAGGGCGGGCGGGAGCTTTGGGGGCAGGGGGTGGCTCCCGACGTGCTGCTGGAACCGCCCCTGGCAGGGCGGGCCCGTCAGCCTGGGGCACCTCCTCACCCGAGCCTGGGGGACGGGCCGGCAACTGGGAGGGGGGTTGGGGAGGAATGAGGAGGCTGAGAAAGGGTTGGGGGTCGTGGAGGTAAGTGTGAAGGGGTTTGGGGGAGCTTGGGGGGTTGGGAGGGAGGTTGGGGAGATTGGGGCAACTGTGAGGGGTTTTGGGGAATCGTTGGGAGTGTGGGAAGGGAGTGGGAGGGAGTTTGGGGGCGTCCTCGAGGGGAAGGGTGCAACTAGGAGAGGGTCTGAGGGGTCCTGGGAGGGCTGGAGGTAACTGCGAGGGGTTCGGGGGCATCTTGTGGGGTTTTGTGGGTCTGGGAGGCAGTCTGGGGGCCTTGGAGGGTTTGAGGGCAAGTTGGGAGTGTTCTGTGAGACCAGGATGGGATTCGAGGACTCCTGGAGGGGCTGGGAGGGGTTTATGCCTTTATACTGCGGGCATTGTCTAGTATTGATGGGGGTAATCGGTGAACTGACTGTTTCATAATCACCCAAATTTTGACAAGACTTTGAAGGTGGTCAACCTCAGTTTGAAGCAGCTCATTTTTAGCAACAAGTTTATCCGATTTTTCTCCTGTTTCCCTCTCAAAGGCTAACGATGACTTCAACACCACATTTTCTGATTTCAAAACAGTAGACTCAACATCAGAAAACCAGTCATGACTTCCCTGTCAGCACTCCATGCGGATGTCTGTGCACTCACTTTGGCCTGAGAGAAACCTGCCTGTTTGCAGGGCACTAACTGGGCAACTTTTCTTTTGGCAGATGGAAAAGGGCAGATCAAGAGAAAACATATGGGTCCAGCAGAATTGATGCTGCTTCTGTCAAAAGCAGAGCAGAGGCCGAAAGCACTTTAGGAAGTTGCTTGCAGAAGCACTGTGCATTCCAAGTTACAGCTCAGCAGTCTCAGTGACTTGTCCAACATGAGAGCTCCTTTTCCATTTCTCAGCCCTCAGATTCCTCAGAAGTAGGAAACTGACAACACTGACTCAGAAAAGCTCCTTTCCTTCCTAATAATTGTGCTTTGTCCTTCCCATTTGACAGTGGAAATGTGCTGGTGTGATCTGGATCTGTGAGCAGCCCTGACCTCCCACAGCACTCATCCAACGGCAGGAAGACCCTGCCTGGTTCCTGCTAGGGTTCTCGCCACCCACCGACAGCTTCTCCCTGCAGAGGTGTGGGCAACTACCCAGGCAGGATGAGACCTGAGCCTGGCAGGCAGCAGGGTCCCTGCCTTGACATGAAGAACCCCGGAGCACAGGGACCCTGCTCTGCAGGACAGCCCCGGGCACTCCTGGCTGCACCCCCACCTTCCCAGCCCACAGCCATCCCTGGCAGAAGGAGCCCACCTGCACTGTCCCTCTGACGGTGCTGCAGGGAAGGCCTGCCCTGGAGAACATCCTCCTCCTGTGCAACAGAGAAACTGGGAGAGTCCTTACAGAGGTGCAAGGCTGTGGGATGTGGTAGCTTTAGGAGATTCCTCCAGGAACACAAGGGACATTGCCCTGCACCTGTAGACTCACTCTGCAGAGGAGTGTGAAGTCGTGTCCCCAAGGGAAGTCTCAGCTGAACACCTCCCATCTTTCCGCTGCCTTTAACCTCCCTCTGCCTTGCTTCTCTTCTCTCGTGGCTACAGGCAGTGCCCTCGGCCCTACAGGGCTGTGCAGAGGAGCTGCTCCTGGGCAGAACTGTCTCTCTGCAGTGCTGCCCGCTTGCCAGGAGCTCCCTGTGTGCCAGGAGCCCGGCCCAGCTGAGCAGCACAGCAAGAGCCAAAGGTAGCCCTTTCTCTGCCCCTCTGGGTTCCCCGCAGGTGTCCCTGGGGCTCCAGGGGAACCTGCTGTGGAACAGGCTGAACAAAACAATGATGTTCCCTCTTCTCCCCTCTTCAGTGACACTTCTTTCCAGCAGTGACATTTCTCCCCTTAGAAAATTAACAGGGTAAGATGATCACCTTTTCTAGTTTCATCATTACACAGGATGCCAGGAGGGTGACAGCAAAGGATCTGATAACTCCCTGGCACAGTGGGGGTTTTCCTGGAGTCACACAGAGAAATGTGTCAGGGCTCTGAGAGGTATCCACCTCTGAGCTGGACTGATGCACTGCTCACACACACTGGGGTGCTCAGAGACATGAGTCCTTCCCTCGCACACACACAGGCAGTTCATTGCAGCAGGGGCAGTGTCTCCCTGGGCTCCTGCTGCCACTCCCAGAGCCTGGAGCCACCTCTGCCCTGTAGTGCTCCCACCCTGCCCACTCCTACACTTCAGATGAACACTGGGGTTTTCTACTCCCTGGAACTGCCCAGTCCAGTCCCTCCCCGGTCCCCCCATCTCCCTGCCCCGCCCCAGCCCAGCAGAGCAGCACAGTCGTTTCTGGTCCTGCAGTAAGAAGGGGAGGCAATAGAGGACAGGGACAGTGACTGTGTGTCTGGACTGCTCAGGAGATCATCAGCTCAGGCGGCAGCTCCTGCAACCCCAGGGCCAGACCCGCTTCCCAGTGGCCCAGGCAGATGCTGCCATGTGGGCACAAGCTCTGCTGCCCAGGAGGGTCCTGTAGTGCAGAGCTTTGCAGATGGCCACATAGCGGTCGTAGGACATGATGGTGAAGAAGGGCAACCTCCGCTGTGATCAAGAAGAAAAGCAATGTGCAGCTCATCCTGAGCAGGAGATACCCCTGGTGTTCCAGAGGGAATTGGCCATGGCTTTGGGGACGGTGGTGCAGATGCAGCCCAGGTGCATGAGGGAGAGGTGGAGCAGCAAGAAGTCCCTGGGGGTGTGCAGGTGGTGGTGGCAGGCTACGGCGCTGAGGATGAGGCTGTGGCCCAGGAGGGCAGCCAGGGAGATGCCCAGGAAGAAGCAGAAGTGCAAGAGCTGCAGCCCTCGCATGCCAGGAGGAGGATGTGTGGGATGGAGCTGCTGTTGGACAGGAGCTTCCTCCGGGCATCAGGAAGTGTCCAAGGAGGAAAAGGCAGCAGAAATATTTCCTAGACCAAAGCCCATGAATTCCTCTGAGCATCTACCCTCATCCCAAGTATCTGCTGTCACACATATATAGATTCTGGACTGTAGAAGACAGGTTTAGCATGACTTTAAGATGATTTCTTCTGAATTTTTTGATTTATTTTTCTGCTGCCAGGTCTGACAGCTGTGTCACGGTGACACGGGGGGCATCGTAGAACCAAACAAACCCTGAGACATTTCAGAATCCCACGTGTTGGGTCTGTCTGAGCTGGAGTTCATTTTCTCACTGCAGCCATCACAGTGCTGTGCTTTGCATTGGGAGCTACAAAGGGGTTAATCACACCAGTGCTTTGGCAACTGCTGAGCAGGGCTGGCACAGCATCTGCATTGTCAGCTTCCTCCCTTGAATCGGAGGCAAGCTCATGAGAGGGGATACAGGCAGGCCACTTAAGCCAAATGGACCAAAGAGACATCGCTACAAAAGCTCAGGAAAGGAACAGGAAAGGGGGAAATCCATTTTTTTACAATATATGCCTTCTGAGCGGCCTCTCTGTGTGGTGAAGCCCTGCTTCCTGTGAAGTGGCCAGGCATGGCTGCTGAAGGGAAGTAGAGAATAAATCTCTTTATTTTCCTCTTCACTTATGCATGCACAAGCTTTGGCTTTTGCTTTAGTAAAGTGCCTGATCTCAAGGTAGAAGTCATTTTCCATCTTCTTCTGTCTCTCCTGTCTGGCTGGGAAGGGCAGCGATAGAGCAGTTTGGTGGGTACCTGGCATCCAGACAATGTCAACCCAGTGCAACATGTCAGGGTCTCATGGAACCAAAGGACTGCTGGGACACTGGGGGAACTCACAGAATCAAGCGACCGTCATGACACTGCCCTGCATCACGGAAGTAAATATTCCCTGGGAAAGTACAGAAACCCAGGGAATTAAGGGACATCATTGGGATGTGCGGGACCTCATGGAATTAAACAAACCCTGGGATATATTTGGAACTTCATGGAATCAAAGGGATAAAACCAAAGAATTAAACCCAATGACCAGAAACCATTGGTTTGAATATTTCTTTAATATGCCAGCTGGGGATTCAGGGGGGTGCTCTGCCATGCATGAATCAAAGAATCAGTATAAATTTTGGAATATAAATACAGTGATACTTGAAAGACCCCCCTTCACAAGCAGTCCATACTTAAGATTTTGGGGTCAAATAGCATCTGGGATTGTATTCGTGGAGCAAGACTGCCATCTAGCGTCCATTTCTTCGGGGGGGGCAGTCATTTTCGCAGAGTGGTCTTGCTTAGCAGGCCTCGTAGCATCTCTGATTGATCTATCCGACCTCTAACCCCAAACCTAAATGTTCTAGGACCAGCTAAGACATGTGTGTTAGAACTTCCCATTTGCTTAAACAATGTATAATTGACTTTCTTCTTAACAGAACAATCTCTTATTAAACAAGTTTTCTGAGGCAAGTAAGCTAATTTCTTGAAGATGGGCATATGATACACTCTCTATTAGTTTCCATGTATCATCTACATTCTCTCTCCTAAAATTAATTGTAGTCTTAAAAGAAAACACAACTACCACGCCAAGAAAGCAAATCCCTTTGTTGATTATGATTTTTATCTAAGAAAAACTTCTGATTTACTAAGTCATTTAGAAAGGTGATCCTCTCTCATTTCAGTGCCATTGTGACAATATGGGGCCTCCTGTAACACATGGAACACTGAACACTGCAGATTCCCATGGACTCAAGGGGCCATTGTGACACTCTATGGCCTCATGGAAGAGGGAGGCCCTGCAGAGAGACCTCAAATCAGAGGTTTGGGCAATCATCAACAAGAAGAAGTTCAACAAGGGGAAGTACCGGATTCTGTCCCTGGGATGGGGCAAACCCGGATGTATGGACAGACTGGGAATAGCAGCGCTGGAAAATGGCCTCTGGCGTCCTGGTGCATGGCCAGTTGGCCAAGGTCAGTGGCGCCCTGGCGGGGGCTCTTTGCTCAGTCACACAAGGGTTTTCAGAAACAGTTCCTCCCTTGCACACACATACAGAGTGTTCACACACCCGGAGCCTGGATGCACATCCGCCCTTGTGGGGTGCCACCTGCTTTGCCACTCTCTGAGATGCCCCACGGCTTGAGGGATGGACATGGGGAGCTCTGTCCACAGAAGCACATCCCAGAGATGCATCCAGGGGCTTTGCCAGGCTTTAGTACTGTACACGCAATGTGACACCGAGACATCCTTTGTCCCACATAACTTCAAGGTTCCCCCAGGAGGCTGAAGGCAATTGTACTTGCGTGGGGTGAAACAGGAGGCCAGGCCCAAAAGAGTTAACTAAGAAATTTGGGCCTGCTAACAAGCTGCCGATATCCAAAGGATCTCTGCTCGTTCTGTTCTACTTACTGGACCAAAGCTTCAGAGAATAGTACGATAACATGTAATTGGCCTAGAAGCAATAAATTAGAAATATAACAGGATCAGGTAGACATTTGATTAGGACAAATAGGCCTTTTACCAGGCTTCAGTGAGCGGGTCAACAACAATGGCAGAGAAGAAGGGTCAAACTGAGGAAGATGATTTGAAACCCCTTGCCCCATGGAGGAAGATGGGAACTACCCTCTCAAATGGGGAGCCAAGAGAAGCACCACCCCAAGCCCCGCCTGAGCTCCACCTATAATACACTTATTATTAGTATGCATAGATAGATGTTGTAAACACTTGAATATGCATTTAATCACATCTGAAGATTGTATAAAAATGCTGATTTTATGTGAAGCTATTGAGCAAGTTTTTCCAGAGCGAGCTGGCTTTCTCCCAACGTTGAATAAGCAAACACCTTGCTGCTTAAAGATAAAAAATCTCTAAATATTTTTCTCGGACTGATTTTTCGGATACAGGGATTGTCTCCCCACATCAAAACCAGGTGTGTGCTCAAGACTTGTTTGTGCAATGCAAACAGAGACACCCTGTTTAGTCCTTCTGCTTGTCTCCAGGGAAGGCTAAAGAACCTCTGTGGGCTGAGTGAGAAGCCAGTGCTGGAAGTAGTGTTTCTACTGTGAGTGCCAACAAAGAGCGGTAGGCAGGTCTGTGATGCATGCCCTGGGGAGTTGACCTGGGTTTTCCAGTGCACATGGCAATAGATAGACCCTTCTCTGGTGGTCCTTAGCTGGGGACGGTGCTTCTCCTATGAGATGCCTCGAGGTAGCACTGGTGGCACAGCCCCCGACAAAAACCCAAGTGGTCCTCGTCCCTAGCAGAAGCGCTCCTGCTGCCAGCCTGGGTGCTCCCCGGGACAGGCTAGAAGAAGCTGAAGCCTGGGCGCTGAGCCTGGAGGGATACTCTTCCTCTCGTGCCCTTTCACAATCCCATGCCCTGGAGGACAATTCAGGAGTCACCACCGGCCAACAGAGGAGAAATATGAGGGAAGAGATAATGGTTCAATCTTGAGCTCCCCAATACCAACACACAACCCTGCAAAAAGGCTCGGCCCCGCCACCTCCGCTGTGCAGGGAGGGAGGGAGAGGAAGGCAGAGGAGGGAGAGGAGGCGGAGAGGAGGCGACCCGCCTGGAGCAGAGAACCGGGGTTGGCGGGGTCAGCGAGACGCCGGTGGCGGATCGGCGGCTGCAGCGCTGACGGGGAGCGGGGCTGGCGGCGCTGACCGCGGTTCTGCTCGGTGCGCCGGGCTGGCGACCTGGGACAGTGGGGGCCGGGGCAGCGGCTGAGGTGGTCGCGCAGGTCCCTGGAGGCTGCAGTCCTGCCTGGCACGTTCTTCACAGAGTTCTGCCTCAAACTATCTTCCTGTCCGTCCCTCCCTCTGCTCCATGAAGCATTCCCTCGGAACACTCATCGCTCTTTTCTTTGTTGAGCCGTTCCTCTTTCCTTGCTTTACTCTCTCTCCTTCAGCGAAATCCTGCAGTCCGTCCTTCGACTTTCTTACTTTTCTTCCGCTCTTTGCTTTGCTGAGTCCCGCAGCTTCAGTGACTCCACCAATCCAACTCTCTTTCGCGCACTCATCTCTCCACCAAATAATAATGGACACTTCCTCTGCTGCGCACCTTTATATCCTCTTAAAATTCTTCTGCTTATGATCCTGACTGCTTCCGTGCCCTCTGTTGTGGGAAACAACCTCCAGTGTAAAAAGCACTTCTGACGGTTTCTCTTCTTTATCTCCACACCAGTGTCTGCAGGCAGAGCCCAGGTGCAGCAGGACCCATTTTTAGAGACCACCGAGGACTGTGAAATCACCATCAAGTGCTCACACGGCAGTATACGAATCGGTGATTTTATCCATTTCTACCGGCAGCTCCCGGGACACAGACCCGAGCTCCTGGCACGCGCTTGTAGAGGGTCCAGGGAGCTGCGGGTGCCAGCGGGACTGCTCCCTGTGACAGGACATGGTCGTTGGACCGTCCTCTGGTTCTCCGGGCCCCGTCATGGGGACGCGGCTCTGTATTCCTGCGCTCTGGCGGACACGGACTCCTTGATATCATCGTCTTTGGAGCTTTCAGGGAATTTTCTTAGAAATAAGGGCTGTTGTTTCCTGTTTTCAGCCACGCCTACCAAAGGCCAGCCAGACTCCCAAAATTGCACACGGACGAAGAGTTTTCCCACACCAAAGATGCCAGCACAGAAATCTCTTCCTGCCCAGGTGGACACACCAACTGCACCACAAAGCCAAAGCTTCCAGGCTTTCTTTCCTGGCCAGAAGACCTGTTGTTTCCTTTTTTCAGCCTAGACTCCAAAGGCCAGCCAGATTCCCAAAATTCCATATGGACAAAGATTCCTCACAGAACAGAAAGCTCTTGCTGCCCAAGGAGTCTCTAGGCTGACAAACCAACTGAACCACAAAGCCAAAGATTTCAGGCTTTCTTTCTTGGGTATAAGGGTTGTTGTTTCCTGTTTCCAGCCCTGCCTGACTACCAAAATTCCATGTGGAGAAAGATTCCTCACACAACGAAGGTGCCAGCACAGAAAGCTTTTGCTGCCTAAGGAGTCTCCAGGCTGGCAAACCTACTGTGACAAAAAACAAAAGCTTCCAGTCTTCTTTCTTGGGGATAAGGGCTGTTGTTTCCTGTTTTCAGCCTAGCCTCACAACTGCCAGCCCTACCCAGCAAAATTGCATAAAGACGAAGAGTTTTCCCAAACCAAAGGTGCCAGCACAGAAATCTCTTGCTGCTCATGTGGTCCCAAGGCTGACACACCAACTGCACCACAAAGCCAAAGTTTCCAGGCTTTCTTTCCTGGTCAGAGGGCTGTTTTTTCCTGTTTTCAGCCTAGCCTCCCAACTGCCAGCCAGACTCCCAAAACTGCCTATGGACTAAGATTCCTCCCAGAAAAAAGGTGGCAGCACAGAAAGTTCTTGCTGCTCATGGAGTCCCCAGGTGGACACACCAACTGCACCAGAAAACCAAAGCTTCCAGGCTTTCTTTCCTGGCCAGAAGGGCTGTTGTTTCCTGTTTTTACCTCTGCTTCCAGGCTGCCAGCCCTACTCCCGAAATTGCATACAGACCAAAATTCCACTAAGAAAAAAGGTAAAAGCACAGAAAGCTCTTCCTGCTCATGGAGTCCCCAGGCTGACTCACCCACTGCGCCACAAAGCCAAAGCTTCCAGTCTTTCTTTCCTGGCCAGAAGGGCTGCTGTTTCCTGTTTTCAAGTCCACCTCCCAACTCCCAGCCCTACCCCCAAAATTGCAAAAGGACGAAGATTTTTCTTACAACACTTGTGCCAGCACCGAAAGTTCTTGCTGCTCATAGAGTCCCCAGGCTCACAAACCTTATGGTCAGGAAAGAAAGGCTGGAAGATTTTAAATTTGTTGCAGTTGGTTTTCCAGGTTGGAGACTCCTTGGGCAGCAAAAGCTTTCTGTGATGGCATCTTTGCTGTGGGAGGAGTCTTCGTCCATATGCAATTTTTGGTATAGGGCTGGCATTTGGGAGGAGGGGCTGAAAACAGGAAACAACAGCCCTTCTGGCCAGGAAAGAAAGCCTTGGAGCTTTGGCTTTGTGGTACAGTTGGTGGGCCATGCTGAGCACTCCATGAGAAGCATAAGCTTTCTGTGCTGGCAACTTTCGTCTGTGAGGTATCTTTCTTTTTCTGAAATTTTGGTGGATAGGGCTGGCAGTTGGGAGGCGGGGCTGAAACCAGAAAACTCTAGCCCTTATCCAAAGGAAAGAAAGCCTGGATGCTTCACCTTTGTGGTGTACTTGGTGGGCGGTGCTGGGGTCTCCATGGGCAGCAAGAGCTTTCTATGGTGGTACCTTTGATCTGGGAGGAATCTTGGTCCGTATGCAATTTTGGGAGTCGAACTTGCAGTTGGGAGGCGGGGCTCAAAACAAGAAACAGCAGCCCTTATCCCTGGGAGAGAAAGACTGGAAAATTTGGCTTTTTGTTGCAGTGGGTTTGTCAGCCTGGAGACTCCTTGGGCAGCAAGAGATTTCTGTGCTGGCACCTTTGGTGTGGGAGGAATCTCAGTCCGTATGCAATTTTGGGAGTCTGGCTGGCATTTGGGAGGCAGGGCTGAAAACAGGAAACAACAGCCCTTCAGACCAGGAAAGAAAGTCTTGGAGCTATGGCTTTGTGGTGCAGCTGGTGGGCCACGCTGAGCACTCCATGAGAAGCAAAAGGTTTCTGTGCTGGCAACTTTCGTCTGTGAGGTATCTTTCTTTTTCTGCATTTTTGGCGGGTCGGGTTGGCAGTTGGGAGGCGGGGCTGAAACCAGAAAACACCAGCCCTTATCCAAAGGAAAGAAAGCCTAGATGCTTTGACTTTGTGGTGCACTTGGTGGGCGGGGCTGGGGACTCCATGGGCAGCAGGAGCTTTCTGTACTGGCACCTTTGCTGTGGGAGGAATCTTGGTCTGTATGCAATTTTGGGTGTCTGACTTGCATTTGGGAGGCAGGGCTGAAAACAGGAACCAACAACCCTTCTGACCAGGAAAGAAAGCCTGGAAGCTTTGGCTTTGTGGTGCAGTGGCTGTGTTAGCCTGGGGACTTCATGATCAACAAGAGCTTTCTGTGGTACCACCTTTGATGTGAGAGGAATCTGCATCCGTGGGAGTTGAGTTGGGAGTTGGGAGGCAGGGCTGAAAACAGGAGACAGCAACCATTATCCCCAGAAAAGAAAGATTGGAAGCTTTGGCTTTGTGGTGCATTTGTTTTGTCAGCCTGGAGACTCCTTGGGCAGCAAGAGCTTTCTGTGCTGGTACCTTTGGTGTGGGAGGAATCTTCATCCGTATGCAATTTTGGGAGTCTGGCTGGCAGTTGGGAGGCGGGGCTGAAAACAGGAAAGAGCAAACCTTATCCCCAGGAAAGAAAGACTGGAAGCTTTGGCTTTGTGGTGCAGTTTGTGGACCAGACTTGGCACTCTATGAGCAGCAAGAGCTTTCTGTGCTGGTACCTTTGGTGTGGGAGGAATCTTCAGCCGTATGCAATTTTGGGAGTAGGGCTGGGAGTTGGGAGACAGAGCTGAAAACAGGAAACAACAGCCCTTCTGGCTAGGAAAGAAAGACTGGAAGCTTTGGCTTTGTGATGCAGTTGGTGTATCAACCTGGGGACTGCATGAGCCGCAAGAGCTTTCTGTGCTGGCACCAGTGGTGTGGGAAAGATTTTTTGTCTGTATGCAATTTTGGGAGTCGAGCTTGCAGTTGGGAGGCGGGGCTGAAAACAGGAACCAACAGCCCTTCTGGCCAGGAAAGAAAGCCTGGAAGCTTTGGCTTTGTGGTGCAGTGGGTGTGTTAGCCTGGGGGCTTCATGTTTAACAAGAGCTTTCTGTGGTATCACCTTTGATGTGAGAGGAATCTGCATCCGTGGGAGTCGAGCTGGCAGTTGGGAGGCAGGGCTGAAAACAGGAGACAACAGCACTTATCCCCAGAAAAGAAAGATTGGAAGCTTTGGCTTTGTGGTGCATTTGTTTTGTCAGCCTGGAGACTCCTTGGGCAGCAAGAGCTATCTGTGCTGGCACCTTGGGTGTGGGAGGAATCTTCATCCGTATGCAATTTTGGGAGTCTGGCTGGCAGTTGGGAGACGGGGCTGAAAATAGGAAACAGCCGCCCTTATCCCCAGGAAAGAAAGACTGGAAACTTTGGCTTTGTGGTGCAGTTTGTGCACCAGACTTGGCACTCTATGGACAGCAAGAGCTTTCTGTGCTAGAACCTTGGGTGTGGGAGGAATCTTCAGCTGTATGCAATTTTGGGAGTAGGGCTGGGAGTTGAGAGGCAGGTCTTAAAATAGGAAGCACCAGCCCTTATGGCCCAGAAAGAAAGCCTGGAAGCTTGTGCTTTGTTACAGTGGGTTTGTCAACCTGGAAACTCCTTGGGCGGCAAAAGCTTTCTGTGCTGGCATCTTTGCTGTGGGAGGAATCTTTGTCCGCATGCGTGATATAGTTTGAAGATGCCTCCCTACCAAGTCTCCAAACCTTACCACCAGTAGTCCCCCCCCCCCCAAACCTCAGGGAGAAGAGGGAGAAAAAAATACTAAGAAAACCCGAAACGAGAGAGAGACAACCAAAGTGATATATATAAATATATTTACACTTATATACAATTCAAATATACAATTTCACAAGGGAAAGGGAAAGCCCACTGGCATCTATGCTTTGGGAGGAATCTCTGTTTATATGCAATTTTTCAAGTCGGTCTGGCAGTTGGGAGGCAGGGCCAATAAGGGCTGTCATTTCCTGTTTCCAGCGCTGCGTCAAAATTCTCAGCCCGACTCCCAAAATTGCATACGGACGAAGATTCCTCCCACACCAAAGATGCCAGCACAGAAAGCTCTTTCTCCCCAGGGAGTCTCCAGGGGGAAAAATCAACTGCACCACAAAGCCAAAGCTTTTAGGCTTTCTTTCCTGGCGATAAGGGCTGTCATTTCCTGTTTTCAGCCCTACCTCTTAACTGACATATCCACCCCCAAAATTGCATACAAACAAAGATTCCTCACACAGCTAAGGTGCCAGTACAGAAAGCTCTTGTTCCCCATGGAGTCTCCAGGCTGACAAACCAACTGCACCACAAAGCCAAAAGTTGCAGGCTTTCTTTCCTGGAGATAACGGCTGTTGTTTCCTGTTTTCAGACGTGCCTCACAACTGACAGCCCGACCCCCAGAATTGCACACAAACAGAGATTCCTCCCACACCAAAGATGCCACCACAGAGATGTCTTCCTCCGCATGGACACCTCACGCTGACAAACCAACTGCACCCCCCATGGAGTCTCCAGGCCGACAAACCGTCTGCACCACAAAACCAAAGTTTGCCGGCTTTCTTTCCTGTCCATAAGGGCTGTCATTTCCTGTTTTCAGCCCTGCCTCCCACCTGCCAGACCGACTTGCAAAATTGCATATAAACAAAGACTCCTCTCAAAGTATAGATGCCAGCACAGAAGACTCTTGTTCCCCATGGAGTCTCCAGGTTGACAAACCAACGGCACCACAAAGACAAAGCTTTTAGGCTTTCTTTCCTGGCGATAAGGGCTGTCATTTCCTGTTTTCAGACCTGCCTCCCAACTGCCAGACCGACTCCCAAAATTGCATGTAAACAAAGATTCCTCCCACACCAAAGGTGCCAGCACAGAAAGTTCTTGCTCCCCATGGAGTGCCCGGAAGGACACACCAGCTCCAACACAAAGCCAAAGATTCCAGGCTTTCTTTCCTGCGATAAGGGCTGTCGTTTCCTCTTTTCAGCCCTGCCTACCAACTGACAGCCTGACTCCCAAAATCGCTCACAAACAAAGATTCCTCCCACACCCAAGGTGATAGCAGAGAAAGCTCTTGCTCCCCATCGAGTGCTCACGCTGTCAAACCAACTGTACCACAAAGCCAAAGCTTCCAGGCTTACTTTCCTGCTGATAAAGGCTCTTTTTTCCTGTTTTCAGCCCTGCCTCCCAACTGACAGACCGACTCCCAAAATTGCATACAAAGACTCCTCACACTACAAAGATGTCAGCCCTGAAAGCTCTTGCTCCCCGTGGAGTTTCCACGCTGAATAACTGCACCACAAAGACAAAGTTTCAAGGTTTTCTTTCCTGCCGATAAGGGCTGTCATTTCGTCTTTTCAGACCTGCGTCCAAATTGCCAGCCCGACCCCCAAAATTGCATACGGACGAGGATTTCTCCGGCACTACAGATGCCATCCTGGAAACTCTTGCTGCCCATGGAGTCTTAAGGCTGACAAACCAACTGCACCACAAAGCTAAAGCTTGCTGGCTTTCTTTCCTGTCCATAAGAGCTGTCATTTCCTCTTTTCAGATTGGTCTCCCAACTGCCAGAAAGACTCCCAAAATTCCATGTAAACAAAGATTCCTCCCGTAGCAATGATGCCAGCACAGAAAACTCTTGCGCCGCAGGGAGTCTCCAGGCTGACAAACCAACTGCACCACAAAGCCAAAGCTTCCAGGCTTTCTTTCCTGACGATAAGGGCTGCCAGTTCCTGTTTTCAGGGCTGCGTCGAAATTCTCAGCCCGACTCCAAAATTGCATACGGACAAAGATTCCTCCCACACCAAAGATGCCAGCACAGAAAGCTCTTGTTCCCCATGGAGTCTCCAGGCTGACAAACCAACTGCACCACAAAGCCAAAATTTGCAGGCTTTCTTTCCTGGGGATAAGGGCGGTTCTTTCCTGCTTTCAGACGTGCCTCACAACTGACAGCCCGACCCCCAGAATTGCACACAAACAGAGATTCCTCCCACACCAAAGATGCCACCACAGAGATGTCTTCCTCCACATGGACACCTCACGCTGAAAAACCAACTGCACCCCAAAGCAAAAACTTGCTGCCTTTCTTTCCTGTCCATAAGGGCTGTTGTTTCCTGTTTTCAGACTAGCCTCCAAACTGACAGCCCGACTCCAAAAACTGCATATAAACAAAGACACCTCCCACACCAAAGAGGCCAGCACAGAAAACTCTTGCTCCCCATGGAGTCTCTAGGCTGACAAACCAACGGCACCACAAAGACAAAGCTTTTAGGCTTTCTTTCCTGGCGATAAGGGCTGTCGTTTCCTGTTTTCAGACCTGCCTCCAAATTGCCAGCCTGACGCCCAAAACTGCATACGGATGAAGATTCCTCCCACACCAAAGATGCCAGCACACAGAAAGCTCTTGCTGACGATGGAGTACCCAGAATGACACACCAGCTGCACCACAAAGCCAGAGCTTCCAGGCTTTCTTTCCTGCCGATAAGGGCAATCATTTCCTGTTTTCAGCCCTGCCTCCCAACTGCCACACCGACTCCTAAAATTGCATGTAAAAACAGATTCCTCCCACACCAAAGGTGATAGCACAGAAATCTCTTGCTGCTCATGGACTCCCTAGGCTGACAAATCAACTCCACCACAAAGCCAAAGCTTGCTGGCTTTCTTTCCTGGCGATAAGGGCTGGCATTTCCTCTTTTCAGACCTGTGTCCCTACTGCCAGATCGACTCCCAAAATTGCAAACGAAGGAAGATTCCTCCCACAGCGAACATGGAAAGAGAGAAAGCTCTTGCTTCCAGGCTTTCTTTCCTGACGATAAGGGCTGCCAGTTCCTGTTTTCAGCGCTGCGTCGAAATTCTCAGCCCGACTCCAAAATTGCATACGGACGAAGATTCCTCCCACACCAAAGATGCCAGCACAGAAATCTCTTGCTCCTTGTGGAGTCTCCACGCTGACAAACCAAGTGCACCACAAAGCCAAAGCTTCCCGGCTTTCTTACCTGTCCATAAGGGCTGTCATTTCCTGTTTTCAGACCTGCCTCCCAACTGCCAGACCGACTCCCAAAATGGCATACAAACAAAGATTCCTCCCACACCAAAGGTGCCAGCACAGAAAGTTCTTGCTCCCCATGGAGTGCCCAGAAGGACACACCAGCTCCAACACAAAGCCAAAGCTTCCAGGCTTTCTTTCCTGCGATAAGGGCTGTCGTTTCCTATTTTCAGCCCTGCCTTCCAACTGACAGCCTGACTCCCAAAATTGCACACAAACAAAGATTCCTCCCACACCCAAGGTGATAGCAGAGAAAGCTCTTGCTCCCCATCGAGTGCTCACGCTGACAAACCAACTGCACCAGAAAGCCAAAGGTTCCAGTCTTTCTTTCCTACGGATAAGGGCTATTTTTTCCTGTTTTCAGACCTGCCTCCCAACTGTCTGACAGACTCCCAAAAGTGCATATAAGCAAAGATTCCTCCCACACACAAGGTGCCAGCACAGAAAGCTCTTGCTCCCCATGGAGTCTTCAGGGTGAAAAACCAACTGCACCACAAAGCCAAAGCTTCCAGGCTTTCTTTCCTACGGATAAGGGCTATTTTTTCCTGTTTTCAGCCCTGCCTCCCAACTGACAGACCGACTCCCAAAACTGCATACAAAGACTCCTCACACTACAAAGATGTCAGCCCTGAAAGCTCTTGCTCCCCGTGGAGTTTCCACGCTGACAAACTAACTGCACCACAAAGCCAAAGCTTCAAGGCTTTCTTTCCTGCCAATAAGGGCTGGCATTTCCTGTTTCCAGCGCTGCGTCCAAATTGCCAGCCCGACCCCCAAAATTGCATACAGACGAGGATTTCTCCGGCACTAAAGATGCCATCCTGGAAACTCTTGCTGCCCATGGAGTCTTAAGGCTGACAAACCAACTGCACCACAAAGCTAAAGCTTGCTGGCTTTCTTTCCTGTCCATAAGAGCTGTCATTTCCTCTTTTCAGATTGGTCTCCCAACTGCCAGAAAGACTCCCAAAATTCCATGTAAACAAAGATTCCTCCCGTAGCAATGATGCCAGCACAGAAAACTCTTGCTCCCCAGGGAGTCTCCAGGGTGAAAAACCAACTGCACCACAAAGCCAAAGCTTCCAGGCTTTCATTCCTGACGATAAGGGCTGTCATTTCCTGTTTTCAGCCCTACCTCTTAACTGACATATCGACCCCCCAAATTGCATACGGACAAAGATTCCTCCCACACCAAAGATGCCAGCACAGAAAGCTCTTGTTCCCCATGGAGTCTCCAGGCTGACAAACCAACTGCACCACAAAGCCAAAATTTACAGGCTTTCTTTCCTGGGGATAAGGGCGGTTGTTTCCTGCTTTCAGACGTGCCTCACAACTGACAGCCCGACCCCCAGAATTGCACACAAACAGAGATTCCTCCCACACCAAAGATGCCACCACAGAGATGTCTTCCTCCACATGGACACCTCACGCTGAAAAACCAACTGCACCCCAAAGCAAAAACTTGCTGCCTTTCTTTCCTGTCCATAAGGGCTGTTGTTTCCTGTTTTCAGACTAGCCTCCAAACTGACAGCCCGACTCCAAAAACTGCATATAAACAAAGACACCTCCCACACCAAAGAGGCCAGCACAGAAAACTCTTGCTCCCCATGGAGTCTCTAGGCTGACAAACCAACGGCACCACAAAGACAAAGCTTTTAGGCTTTCTTTCCTGGCGATAAGGGCTGTCGTTTCCTGTTTTCAGACCTGCCTCCAAATTGCCAGCCTGACGCCCAAAACTGCATACGGATGAAGATTCCTCCCACACCAAAGATGCCAGCACAGAAAGCTCTTTCTGACGATGGAGTGCCCAGAATGACACACCAACTGCACCACAAAGCCAGAGCTTCCAGGCTTTCTTTCCTGCCGATAAGGGCAATCATTTCCTGTTTTCAGCCCTGCCTCCCAACTGCCACACCGACTCCTAAAATTGCATGTAAAACAGACTCCTCCCACACCAAAGATGATAGCACAGAAATCTCTTGCTGCTCATGGACTCCCTAGGCTGACAAATCAACTCCACCACAAAGCCAAAGCTTGCTGGCTTTCTTTCCTGGCGATAAGGGCTGGCATTTCCTCTTTTCAGACCGGTGTCCCTACTGCCAGATCGACCTGTGCAGGCTCCGAGCATTTTTCAGCCTTCCTTCGCAGGGCATTCTCACCCTCTGAAAAGCTGAAAGGCTTTAACATCTGGATACGCGCCTGCAGCTGTGCAAATTAATGTAGTTTCTTTTAGGAAATGAAGGGGAAGTTTTCCTGTTGTGAACCTAAATACCGAGTCTACTCTGCTTTTTCAATCAGGTGACGAAGCTTATGGAAAAAAAGACCAAAGGCCTCAAGGTGAGTACATTCTACCGAGTTCTGCTTCTCTGGGATCAGTTTGGGAAAATCACGTGAAATTCTAAAAAAGCTTCTCTCCGTGTTTTCTAGTTGTTTTTTCAGCCTTGGTGTAAGTTTCATGTAGAAAAGGGCATAGAATTATTAGAACAGACAAACTAGACTTTCTCGGGAGAGATGGAAGAAAAGTCTGCTGATTGCAGTTCTGCTTTTCTTGTCTTCCCTTCGACTGTCATTTTCTCTCCCCTGCTGTTCAAATAGGCAGCAATTAATTGCTCTGCTGAAGAGTTTGCTGTACTAAGTGTCTGTCAAATTGATGCCTTCAACTCAAGATAGCACCTGCTCCTTAGTTACAAAAAGTTCCTCACAGGAAATTTTCAGGCGTGCCCATAAATCTCCTCGCTGTTTGTTTGGGAGAACAGGGTTTTCTCGTCTGTAACAGAATAGTTGTGGCATTTGCTATTGAATGCTGGTGGCAGTCTAGTCAGAAGAGGACCCCGTGCTTCACTAATTTTCCCTTTTTGTTGTTGGGGGTGACTTCTTCCCAGGGATGTTATTCTTGACCCCCCCGGGGCAAACGGAGGTGTCAGCGTCAGGAGCCATCCTAACTGAGGCCCTGGTAGGTAAGTGCTTTTTGTGTGACTGGACGGTGAAGCTGTCTGTGGGAATGACCTGGCTATTGCTCAGTGTAGTCCTAATTAAGGTGTCTTTTACTCCGTGTTCCCAGGCTGCCTCTTTTCCTTCGGTCGCTGTGGACACTGTGCCGGACGCCTCTGGCAGGACTAACCCTGGGGCTTTTATGTCCAGCGTGCTGTGCTGTGTGCCTGCAGGTCAGAAAAGCTGGGAGTGCAGTCCCTCTGCTTTGGTTGCGGTGTCTCTTTGGGAGTTCTTTCGGAGGACAATGAGAGAGCGATTTGGTTTGAAGGGGACCTTTAAAGGGCACCCTGTCTTCCGTAGGCAGGGGCACCTTCCACTCTCATCCCCGGCTGGATGCTGCAAGTCCCATCCAGCCTGGCCTGGAACACTTGCAGGGATCCAGGGGCAGCCTCGGCTTCCCTGTGCGGTGTGCTCTAATAGCTCTCCACTGGCATCACGAAAAATGTTGTCAGCACCTTTTGTGCGACGATGGTAAGCGGGACCCGGGTGAAAATTGCCTTCTCTGAGGTGCAGAGGGAAATAATTCTCCTTTGAAGTCAAATGTATTGGGTTTTGCACGAGTCTCGTCTGCCTTCTGTTTGAATTGCTTTCTCTTCTCGGCAGTTATTTTAAATTAAACTTTTATTTTGTGTCTCCCCCTTCAGCATCCTGTACAAGACAAAGCTACCTTTCTTTCCTCGTGGGAATGGACCGGCCGGGCTTTGGCAATCTGGCCCCTCGAAAGACTAAAGTGACCTCTTCCAGCAGGGGAAGACTGAAGCAAGGGGTGCCAGGAAGAACTGGAGTCTCTGGAGAATGAAAGCTGGAAGCGTGCCCCCGAAAATCCCCAGCCCCGGGTGGTCAGTGGTCTGACTTGCACGGACCGGTGGCCTTGGCCAGGAGCGGTCCTGTGGGAAGCGCCTTTGCCCAGGCTGTAATTTTAATTTCCCTTGGATGCTTGGCAAAGCCCCTCTGGGGGAGCCCCGGTGCCTGGCAGGAGCAGAGCGGGCTTCCAGGGAGGCATTCACCCGGTCAGCGTCAGGAACCATCCTAACTGAGGCCTCAGTGAGTGCTTTTTGTATGACTGGACAGTGAAGCTGTCTGTGTGAATGACCTGGCTATTGCTCAGTGTACTCCTAATTAAAGTGTCTTTTACTCCGTGTTCCCAGGCTCCCTCTTTCCCTTCGGTCGCCGTGGGTGTGCCGGACGCCTCTGGCAGGACTAACCCCAGGGCTTTTATGTCCAACGTGCTGTATGCCTGCAGGTAAGAAAAGCTGGGAGTGCGGTCCCTCTGCTTTGATTACTGTGTCTCTTTGGTAGTGATTTTGGAGGGGAATCCCAGAGCGATTTGGTTTGAAGGGGACCTTCAAAGGCCACCCTGTCTTCCGTGGGCAGGGACACCTTCCCCTCTCATCCCCGGTTGCTCCAAGTCCCGTCCAGCCTGGCCTGGAACACTTGCAGGGATGGGGCAGGCTCAGCTTCCCTGTGCAGTGTGCTCTAATAGCTCTCCACTGGCATCCTGAAAAATGTTGTCAGCGTGTTTTGTTGGACAACGGTAAGCAGGACCTGGGTGAAAAGGACATTCTCTGAGGTGCTGGGAGAAGGAGGACTCGTGCGGGCACCTCCAGAGACAGCGGGAACGGGAGCGTGCTGCGGAGAAGGAAAATTCCAGGGGGTGGGTGCTGAGAAATTTGTCCTTCCCTCGCCCTGTGCTCTGCACTTAGCAATGGGTCAAGTGCAGAAGTTTCCTGGGGACCCTGGAAAATGATGCCGGGTCTGCTAAGAAAAGTGGGGCCAAAAGAGCAGGACCTGGGTCTGCGAGCGTGGGAGAAACAAGGGACGGGTCATCCTCTGCCTCCGGGAGGGAGGGCAGCAGGAAAGGCCACGGACTAAAGCACTGAAGTGCCGTTCCCCAGGGAGCCCCTGCCCAGCACTGAACTTGCTTCTGGCACTTGCTGTCCCTTTCCCAGCGGAGCCGAAGCGTCGGGTGCGGGTGCTGGGGGGATGGAGCTGCCAAGGACAAACTGGGAGGGTGTTTGCGAGGGAAGGGGGGAGAAGGAGCTCTTGACGTGCTTTTTTTACTTCTTCATCCCACAGAATTGCCACGAGAGGAAATACTTCAGAGGGGCTTCCCTCCAGATAAGCCCTGAACGTGCCAGGAGGTTTCAGCCGGGAGGAAAGGAGCTGTGGAAGAAAAGCAGCCTAAAAATAGCCAGCGGGGATCGTCAGGTTTTCCAGGCAAGAAGAACAAGGAGAGAGATGAGGGAATCGGGTTCCAATTCCTAATGATTTGGTGGGTGCAGGAATGATTTGTGTGTGTTTTCCAGTCCCTTTTGATTCCTGAGATGATTTTAAAATGATGGCTTTAGCAATCAACTAAATCGGAGATGTTGTTTTTGAGAGGAAATGGTGCCAAATAAATGCAGAGTTTTGGGTCAGTTTTTGGGATGATTTGGGTCAGGTTTTGGGGTCAGTTTGGGGTCACTGTTTGGGGTGATTTGGGTCAGTTTTGGGTCAGCTTTTGGGATGATTTGGGTCAGGTTTTGGGGTCAGTTTTGGGTCAGCTTTTGGGGTGATTTGGGTCGGTTTTGGGTCAATTTTTGGGGAGCACTGGGTGTTACTGGGGGTTGTTGAGGAGCACTGGGTGTTACTGGGGTGCACTGGGGAGCACTGGGTGTTACTGAGAGTTGTTGGGGAGCACTGGGAGGGAAGATGAAAAATAAAGAGAATAAAAAAGAAACGAAATAAAAAAAGGAAATATAAAAACCAAAAGAAAATTAAAAAAAAAAAGGCAAAAAACCTAAAAAGGAAATAAAATGAAAATGAAATAAAAAAGAGAAAAAAAAAAAAAAAAAAAAGAAACCCCTTCTTGGGCACCCCGTTTCCTCTCCTCCCGGCCCCCGAACCGTAAATTGCGGGGTCATCACCCCTAAAATGGCGGACTTCCGGGACGGGGTCTTGGAGGACTTCCGGTCGCTCTCTACTTCTGGTGACCGAGTTTACCCAAATTAGCGTCCCTCCTCGCTAATTTCTGCGCCTTCACCCCAAAAAATCTTCATGTTATTCCCCCCACACACCCCGGGAGAGACGGGAGGCCGCGAGTCCCGCCCTGCCGCCGGAACCGGCCCTTAACTCGAGCAGGGAGCGCTGCACCGGCACGAGAGCCACTGCGCATGCGTCGCCGGCCCCTCTCCTGGCTGCCCTTACTTACCACGTGATTGCCAGCGTCTTGCCAACGACTGCGCATGCGCCGGCCTCGCCGCCTTGGCTTCCCCCTCACCCCGCCGCCCGACCGCCCGGCTTCGCTTTCTTACTGCGGCTCCCCCTCCACTTTTTCGGCTCCCTGGGGTTCCCCCACCCACATTTTGGGGTCCCCGTCCCACATTTTAGGGGTGATGAACACTCACCTAATAATGGTGCAGGCCTCATCATCACAGTGACCTCATAAAGGACAGACATGTCATAATGGTACAGGCCTCCTCATACCACTGACCTCATAAAGCCCAGACATGTCATAATGGTGCAAGTATCATCATCACACTGACCTCATAAAGCCCAGATATGTCATAATGGTGCAGGCCTCATCATGGCACGGACCTCATAAAGCCAACACATGTCCTAATGGTGCAGGTCTCATCATCACACTGACCTCATAAAGCTCAGACATGTAAGAATGATGCAGGCCTCATCATGGCACTGACCTCAAAAAACCCAGACATGTCATAATGGTGCAGGCCTCATAATCACACTCACCTCATAAAGCCCAGACACCTCATAATTGTGCAGGTCTCATCATCACACTGACCTCAAAAAGCCCAGACACTGTGGGAACCCAAACCCAGCTTTCAGCAAAGGAAAACAAGGGCTGACAAAAACCTCATGATCTGAAGGAGCTGGACCCTTCTCACAAGACCTGTTAAAGTTCTACCTCATGGATCAAGCCTGGCTCCAGCAGAAATCAGAAAGGACTTTTGAGATGATTGTATCAAACCATGTCTAAACCCCTGTAATCCCTCTGTCCCCCATGTAATCCTACTAGAAGAAAAATTAACTATTTGGAAATTGCAGTAAAAATTTGTGTAACTCCCCAATTAACATAGGTTATCCCCTTCATTAACATACAGCCCCAGATGCCTTTAAAATAGTGTTCTCGTGTTCAATAAACTATTCCAGTTTCCCCATACTGGGATCGTGTCTAGTTTTTATTTTTCAGACCGCCACTAATGTCGCCACAACCGTGGGGCTGAGAACCTTCTAACATTTAGAAGATTCGTCAGCCATCGGCTGGCTGGACCAAGGGAAGCAGCACTCCTTGTGTTTCGGTGGTGTGTGCGTAGTCAGAACTGAAAGAAGACGGAAGACGTGCACGGAAACTTGTCCTCAGCAGGCGGGAACTGCTGAGTGAGCTGACTACGAACTCCGGATTGGGTAATTATTTTAAAGACTTTGTAACGATAAGTAGGGTACAATGGGGACTCAAATATCTTCTGAACAAAACCACATTTATTCAAATTTAAAACGCGAGCTTAAGCAGCATAGCGCGAAAATTGACGAACAGCCCTTGCAGAACCTCTTGCTGCGGGCCCAGCGTCACATGTCAGAACTGAACGTTACCGACCTTCTTGATACGTGCTTGCGGGACTCGGCAACCGCCCGAAAAAACCTCAGCAGTCGCTGCCCGGGACGAGCCCCAGCCCCTGAGCGGAGCGCACAAGCACACTGCAGCCCGACACACGCTGCCCGGAGAGAGCCGTGTGAGACAGAACCATGGCCACCGCCGCTGCAGCCACCCTGTGCAGGGTCAGGGTGGGAGCCAGCGCCAGCGAACTGCCGCGCTGCCTCGGCGAGTTCCTGTATCGCCGCTCGCTACCGCACTCAGCAGCAGCAGCCAAGCAGCGGCCAGAGGCGCGAGGTCAACACCCAGGAGCAGGTCCCTGAGGAAGGGCCACCACCTCCGGCGCCCCAGCAAACAACGAGATGGAGAGACCCGTGCCGGAGGAAGCAGCAGCGGGACCCGAGCGGGAACCACTCAGAAGGCAGGAAGGACCCGGAACCCGGAACCGAAAGAGGCACCGGGAAAAACAAACACAAGCAGCGCACGAGGTATGCAAAAACCGGGGCTATGGAGCGTGAGCGGAGGAGAGGATCCCACAGAATCCCTGGGGGGCTCCGGGAAAGGTCCGAGGGAGGAAAGAGCCCAAGCGGGACCGTCGGCGAAGGAGGGAGCGAGCGGAAGCCCAGCGGCAACAGCACGAGACAAACCCAGGAACAGAGGGACCCCGGAGACAAAGGGAGTGGGGCAGACACAAAGCTGCCGACTTCAGCAGTAGTCAAAGCAGCAGAAACCCCCTTCCTTGTTTTTTTTCCTTTTTCTTTGCAGCCTGAACTAAGAACTGGTCTTTTTTTTGGAAACCCTTTTGTTTATTAACCTAACTGTTTCAGTTTCACAGTGTGAGTAAGGCGAACAAAACGCTACCAATGGAGAGATTGTCCCCCTGCACAAAAACAAACAAACAAACAAACAAACAAAAAAAAAAAAAGGGGGAAAAGCGAGGGAAGCAAAGACCCCTTTGCTGAATGAAGATACCCTTCCATAACTAATAGCCAAATTGTTTTTGAATGTATGCATAGCTGTATTTTTGAAAATTTTAAAGTTTTCACAATAACAATTTTCCTTAAGTCCAAAAGCCAAATTAACACAGAAAGACATATGTTTGCCTTAAAAATAGAAGAAGTATATATTTTATCCTTGAACTATAGGAATGTTTATATGTATTTGAAATTTAAATTGAACATGAAGTAAAATATGCTTATGTTTTTACAGGTTATACTATCATAAAAAACAGAAAACATATATTACTAATCTAAGGGTGAGAAAGAAAAAACGCCAATTTCTCAGTTCATAACCAAAAGACACTGTAAAATGAAACCCAAAGGTATGTTTGTATGATGTTTGTTCGATGGCCATCGAGTATGAATGTGTGAATGTATGCATGCGTGCGAAAATACAATAATTAATATGTTCCGATTTATACACAAATGCACATTACCTCACATATGCACAAACACCCTTAGATGAAGAAAACATATCACCCTGAGTTGAATAGACTTTCATTTACAGAGATGTTTTAAGTTAAATAAAAGTTTTCAAAAACAAACACTAAAAAACACTTTCAGGTAAAAGTCAGGAGCACATGAACCCTGAAGTCATCAAGTTATTAAGCTTGGTTCAAAATCAATCGCTTATAAGTCAATAGAATATTTAGAGAATAGCTTAAATAAGATTTTATAAGAGTAATTTCTAATAAGAAATAATAGAAATAAGTTAAGTTGTTTAAACAGGTTTTATATTAATCCAGAGTTATTTAGTTTAGCATTGTTGGGAATTTTTCCTTCTTGCATTTTGTTCCTTGTTTACTTTTCTATATCCAAAAGTGTCTAATAGTCTTTCTGGTTGGTTTAATGTTCTTAATGTTAGTGCTAAGTCTAAGAAAATAATTTATGTAGCAAAATGCAGAATGCCTTAAAACAGCTATGATTCCTTCACATGCCTTTATAAGCCAAACCTTGTGACCCAAACTATTCTGACACACAATGCCTTTGCATAATCATACTTTCCATCTCAGGTATATAAAAGGCTGTACATTGCCTTGAAAAAGGAGCCTCCATGTTAAAATTAAATTCACTTGTGGTATTAAAAGTAAGACTGCAATATTTCTTGTTAGATCCATTTAAGAATACATTTGCTTCTAAAATGCAGCTATAGAATTTGTTATTACTCACTCTGAACTAATGCATCAAAGCATTGATAAGTTGAAGAAAAAAATAGTAATCAAAACTTAGATTACATGTTTAGTTAGCATGATAAATTTAATACTCTAGTTAAAGAAAATATTTAAGGTAATATTTGTATTCCCTTGTATTTTGTCTTGCATTAGCAAACGTTTGATCAAGGTTTTTTCCAAGTTTTTTGTTTTTTAGAAAAATAATTAAAAAAAAAAAAAAGGGGCAGATGTGGGAACCCAAACCCAGCTTTCAGCAAAGGAAAACAAGGGCTGACAAAAACCTCATGATCTGAAGGAGCTGGACCCTTCTCACAAGACCTGTTAAAGTTCTACCTCATGGATCAAGCCTGGCTCCAGCAGAAATCAGAAAGGACTTTTGAGATGATTGTATCAAACCATGTCTAAACCCCTGTAATCCCTCTGTCCCCCATGTAATCCTACTAGAAGAAAAATTAACTATTTGGAAATTGCAGTAAAAATTTGTGTAACTCCCCAATTAACATAGGTTATCCCCTTCATTAACATACAGTCCCAGATGCCTTTAAAATAGTGTTCTCGTGTTCAATAAACTATTCCAGTTTCCCCATACTGGGATCGTGTCTAGTTTTTATTTTTCAGACCGCCACTAGACACGTCATAACGGTACAGGCCTCATCATAGCACTGACCTCATAAAGCCCAGACATGTCATAATGGAGCAGGTCTCATCATCAAAGTGACCTCATAAAGCCCAGACTTGTCATAATGGTTCAGGCCTCATCGTGGCACTGACCTCATAAAGCCCAGACATGTCATAATGGTGCAGGCCTCCTCATCACACTGACCTCATAAAGCCCAGACATGTCATAATGGTTCAGTCCTCCTCTTGGCACTGACCTCATAAAGCCCAGACATGTCATGATGGTGCAGGACTCATCATGGCACTGACCTCATAAAGCCCAGACATGTCATAATGGCGCAGGCCTCATCATCACACTGACCTCATAAAGCCCAGACATGTCATAATGGTGCAGGCCTAATCATCACACTGACCTCATAAAGCTCAGACATGTCAGAATGATGCAGGCCTCATCATGGCACTGACCTCATAAAGCCCAGACACCTCATAATGGTGCAGGCCTCACCATCACAGTGACCTCAGGTAGCCCAGACACCTCATAATAGCGTAGGCCTCATAATAACACTGACCTCATAAAGCCCAGACATGTCATAATGGTGCAGGCCTCATCATCACACCTACCTCTAAAAACCCAGACATGTCATAATGATGCAGGCCTCATAATCACACTCACCTCATAAAGCCCAGGCACCTCATATTTTTGCAGGTCTCATCATCACTCTGACCTCAAAAAGCCCAGACACGTCATAATGGTTCAGTCCTCCTCTTGGCACTGACCTCATAAAGCCCAGATATGTCATAATGGTGCAGGCCTCATCATGGCACTGACCTCATAAAGCCCAGATATGTCATAATGGTGCAGGTCTCATCATGGCACTGACCTCATAAAGCCCAGACATGTCATAATGGTGCAGGCCTCATCATCACACGGACCTCATAAAACTCAGACATGTCATAATGGTGCAGGTATCATCATCACACTGACCTCATAAAGACCGGACATGTCATAATGGTGCAGGCCTCATCCTCATGGCACTGACCTCATAAAGCCCAGATATGTCATAATGGTGCAGGTCTCATCATGGCACTGACCTCATAAAGCCCAGACATGTCATAATGGTGCAGGCCTCATCATCACACGGACCTCATAAAACTCAGACATGTCAGAATGATGCAGGCCTCATCATGGCTCTGACTTCATAAAGCCGAGACATGTCATAATGGTGCAAGCCTCATCATCACAGTGACCTCAGGCAGCCCAGACACCTCATAATAGCATAGGCCTCATAATAACATTGACCTCATAAAGCCCAGACACCTCATAATGGTGCAGGCCTCATAATCACACTGACCTCAAAAAACCCAGACATGCCATAATGGTGCAGGCCTCATAATCACACTCACGTCATAAACCCCAGACACCTCATAATTGTGCAGGTCTCATCATCACACTGACCTCAAAAAGCCCAGACACGTCATAATAGTACAGGCCTCATCATAGCACTGACCTCATAAAGCCCAGACATGTTGTAATGGTGCAGGTCTCATCATCAAAGTGACCTCATAAAGCCCAGACATGTTATAATGGTTCAGGCCTCATCGTGGCACTGACCTCATAAAGCCCAGACATGTCATAATGGTGCAGGCCTCATAATCACACTCACCTCATAAAGCCCAGACACCTCATAATTGTGCAGGTCTCATCATCACACTGACCTCAAAAAGCCCAGACACGTCATAACGGTACAGGCCTCATCATAGCACTGACCCCATAAAGCCCAGACATGTCATAATGGAGCAGGTCTCATCATCAAAGTGACCTCATAAAGCCCAGACTTGTCATAATGGTTCAGGCCTCATCGTGGCACTGACCTCATAAAGCCCAGACATGTCATAATGGTGCAGGCCTCCTCATCACACTGACCTCATAAAGCCCAGACATGTCATAATGGTTCAGTCCTCCTCTTGGCACTGACCTCATAAAGCCCAGACATGTCATGATGGTGCAGGACTCATCATGGCACTGACCTCATAAAGCCCAGACATGTCATAATGGTGCAGGCCTCATCATCACACTGACCTCATAAAGCCCAGACATGTCATAATGGCCCAGGCCTCCTCATGGCACTGACCTCATAAACCCCAGACATGTCATAATTCTGCAAGCCTCATCATCACAGTGACCTCAGGCAGCCCAGACACCTCATAATAGCATAGGCCTCATAATAACATTGACCTCATAAAGCCCAGACACCTCATATTGGTGCAGGCCTCATCATCGCACTGATGTCATAAAGCCCAGACACGTCATAATGGTGCAGGTCTCATCATCACAGTGACCTTATAAAGCCCAGACATGTCATAATGGTGCAGGCCTCATCATCACACTTACCTCATGAAGCCCAGACATGTCATAATGGTGCAGGTCTCATCATCACAGTGACCTCATAAAGCCCAGACACCTCATAATGGTGCAGACCTCATCATCACACTGACCTCAAAAAACCCAGACATGTCATAATGGCCCAGGCCTCCTCATGGCACTGACCTCATAAACCCCAGACATGTCATAATTCTGCAGGCCTCATCATCACACTGACCTCATAAAGCCCGGACATGTCATAATGGTGCAGACCGCATCATCACAAGGACCTCAAAAAACCCAGACATGTCATAATGGTGGAGGCCTCATCATCACACTGACCTCATAAAGTCCAGACAAGTCATAATGGTGCAGGCCTCATCATCACACTGACCTCATAAAGTCCAGGCAAGTCATAATGGTGCAGGCCTCATCATCACACTGACCTCGTAAAGCCCAGACATGTCATAATGGTGGAGGCCTAATCATCACACTGACTTCATAAAGCCCAGACACGTCATAATGGTGCAGGCCTCATCATCACAGTGACCTGTGGCAGCCCAGACACCTTATAATAGCGTAGGCCTCATAAAAACACTGACCTCATAAAGTCCAGACACCTAATAATGGTGCAGGCCTCATAATCACAGTGACCTCATAAAGCCCAGACACCTCATATTGCTGCAGGCCTCATCATCGCACTGATGTCATAAAGCCCAGACATGTCATAATGGTGCAGGCCTCATTATCACAGTGACCTCATAAAGCCCAGATATGTCATAATGGTGCAGGTCTCATCATGGCACTGACCTCATAAAGCCAAGACATGTCCTAATGGTGCAGGTCTCATCATCACACTGACCTCATAAAACTCAGACATGTCAGAATGAGGCAGGCCTCATCATGGCACTGACCTCATAAAGCCCAGACCTGTCATAATGGTGCAGGCCTCATCATCACACTGACCTCATAAAGCCCAGACACCTCATAATGGTGCAGGCCTCATAATCACACTGACCTCAAAAAACCCAGACATGCCATAATGGTGCAGGCCTCATAATCACACTCACGTCATAAACCCCAGACACCTCATAATTGTGCAGGTCTCATCATCACACTGACCTCAAAAAGCCCAGACACGTCATAATAGTACAGGCCTCATCATAGCACTGACCTCATAAAGCCCAGACATGTTGTAATGGCGCAGGTCTCATCATCAAAGTGACCTCATAAAGCCCAGACATGTTATAATGGTTCAGGCCTCATCGTGGCACTGACCTCATAAAGCCCAGACATGTCATAATGGTGCAGGCCTCCTCATCACACTGACCTCATAAAGACCAGACATGTCATAATGGTTCAGTCCTCCTCTTGGCACTGACCTCATAAAGCCCAGACATGTCATAATGGTGCAGGCCTCATCATGGCACTGACCTCATAAAGCCCACACATGTCATAATTGTGCAGGCCTCATCATCACACTGACCTCATAAAGCCCAGACATGTCATAATGGTGCAGGCCTCATCATCACACTGACCTCAAAAAACCCAGACATGTCATAATGGCCCAGGCCTCCTCATGGCACTGACCTCATAAACCCCAGACATGTCATAATTCTGCAGGCCTCATCATCACACTGACCTCATAAAGCCCGGACATGTTATAATGGTGCAGGCCGCATCATCACAAGGACCTCAAAAAACCCAGACATGTCATAATGGTGGAGGCCTCATCATCACACTGACCTCATAAAGTCCAGACAAGTCATAATGGTGCAGGCCTCATCATCACACTGACCTCATAAAGTCCAGGCAAGTCATAATGGTGCAGGCCTCATCATCACACTGACCTCATAAAGCCCAGACATGTCATAATGGTGCAGGCCTAATCATCACACTGACCTCATAAAGCTAAGACATGTCAGAATGATGCAGGTCTCATCATGGCACTCACCTCATAAAGCCCAGACACGTCATAATGGTGCAGGCCTCATCATCACAGTGACCTCAGGCAGCCCAGACACCTCATAACAGCGTAGGCCTCATAATAACACTGACCTCATAAAGCCCAGACATGTCATAATGGTGCAGGCCTCATCATCACACTCACCTCTAAAAGCCCAGACATGTCATAATGGTTCAGTCCTCCTCTTGGCACTGACCTCATAAAGCCCAGACATGTCATGATGGCGCAGGACTCATCATGGCACTGACCTCATAAAGCCCAGACATGTCATATGGTGCAGGCCTCATCATCACACTGACCTCATAAAGCCCAGACATGTCATAATGGTGCAGGTCTCATCATCACACTGACCTCATAAAGCCCAGACATGTCATAATGGTGAAGGCCTCATGATCACACTGACCTCATGAAGCCCAGACATGTCATAATGGTGCAGGCCTCCTCATAGCAATGACCTCATAAAGCACAGACATGTCATAATGGTGCAGTTCTCATCATCACTGTGACCTGATATATCCCAGACATGTCATAATGGTGCAGGTCTCATCATCACACTGACCTCATAAAGCCCAGACACCTCATAATGGTGCAGGCCTCATCATCACACTGACCTCAAAAAACCCAGACATGTCATAATGGCCCAGGCCTCCTCATGGCACTGACCTCATAAACCCCAGACATGTCATAATTCTGCAGGCCTCATCATCACACTGACCTCATAAAGCCCGGACATGTCATAATGGTGCAGGCCGCATCATCACAAGGACCTCATAAAGTCCAGGCAAGTCATAATGGTGCAGGCCTCATCATCACACTGACCTCGTAAAGCCCAGACATGTCATAATGGTGCAGGCCTAATCATCACACTGACCTCATAAAGCCCAGACACGTCATAATGGTGCAGGCCTCATCATCACAGTGACCTGTGGCAGCCCAGACACCTTATAATAGCGTAGGCCTCATAAAAACACTGACCTCATAAAGTCCAGACACCTAATAATGGTGCAGGCCTCATAATCACAGTGATCTCATAAAGCCCAGACACCTCATATTGGTGCAGGCCTCATCATCGCACTGATGTCATAAAGCCCAGACATGTCATAATGGTGCAGGCCTCATTATCACAGTGACCTCATAAAGCCCAGATATGTCATAATGGTGCAGGCCTCATCATGGCACTGACCTCATAAAGCCAAGACATGTCCTAATGGTGCAGGTCTCATCATCACACTGACCTCATAAAGCTCAGACATGTCAGAATGAGGCAGGCCTCATCATGGCACTGACCTCATAAAGCCCAGATATGTCATAATGGTGCAAGCCTCATCATCACAGTGACCTCAGGCAGCCCAGACACCTCATAATAGCGTAGGCCTCATAATAACACTGACCTCATAAAGCCCAGACACCTAATAATGGTTCAGGCCTCATAATCACACTGACCTCATAAAGTCCAGACACCTCATATTGGGGCAGGCCTCAACATCGCACTGATGTCATAAAGCCCAGACACCTCATAATGGTGCAGGTCTCATCATCACAGTGACCTTATAAAGCCCGGACATGTCATAATGGTGCAGGCCTCCTCATAGCACTGACCTCATAAAGCCCAGACGTGTCATAATGGTGCAGGTCTCATCATCACACTGACCTGATAAAGCCCAGGCATTTCATAATGGTGCAGGCCTCCTCATGGCACTGACCTCATAAAGCCCAGACCTGTCATAATGGTGCAGGCCTCATCATCACACTGACCTCATAAAGCCCAGACACCTCATAATGGTGCAGGCCTCATAATCACACTGACCTCAAAAAACCCAGACATCCCATAATGGTGCAGGCCTCATAATCACACTCACGTCATAAACCCCAGACACCTCATAATTGTGCAGGTCTCATCATCACACTGACCTCAAAAAGCCCAGACACGTCATAATAGTACAGGCCTCATCATAGCACTGACCTCATAAAGCCCAGACATGTTGTAATGGTGCAGGTCTCATCATCAAAGTGACCTCATAAAGTCCAGACATGTTATAATGGTTCAGGCCCCATCGTGGCACTGACCTCATACAGCCCAGACATGTCATAATGGTGCAGGTCTCCTCATCACACTGACCTCATAAAGACCAGACATGTCATAATGGTTCAGTCTTCCTCTTGGCACTGACCTCATAAAGCCCAGACATGTCATAATGGTGCAGGCCTCATCATGGCACTGACCTCATAAAGCCCACACATGTCATAATTGTGCAGGCCTCATCATCACACTGACCTCATAAAGCCCAGACAAGTCATAATGGTGCAGGACTCATCATCACACTGACCTCATAAAGTCCAGGCAAGTCATAATGGTGCAGGCCTCATCATCACACTGACCTCGTAAAGCCCAGACATGTCATAATGGTGCAGGTCTAATCATCACACTGACCTCATAAAGCTCAGACATGTCAGAATGATGCAGGCCTCATCATGGCACTCACCTCATAAAGCCCAGACACGTCATAATGGTGCAGGCCTCATCATCACAGTGACCTCAGGCAGCCCAGACACCTCATAACAGCGTAGGTCTCATAATAACACTGACCTCATAAAGCCCAGACATGTCATAATGGTGCAGGCCTCATCATCACACTCACCTCTAAAAGCCCAGACATGTCATAATGGTGCAGGCCTCATAACCACACTCACCTCATAAAGCCCAGGCACCTCATGTTTTTGCAGGTCTCATCATCACACTGACCTCAAAAAGCCCAGACACGTCATAATGGTGCAGGCGTCATCATGGCACTAACCTCATAAATCCTAGATATGTCGTAATGGTGCAGGTCTCATCATCACAGTGACCTCATAAAGCCCAGACATGTCATAATGGTTCAGGCCTCATCATGGCACTGACCTCATAAAGCCCAGATATGTCATAATGGTGCAAGCCTCGTCATGGCACTGACCTCATAAAGCCCAGATATGTCATAATGGTGCTGGTCTCATCATGGCACTGACCTCATAAAGCCCAGACATGTCAGAATGGTGCAGGACTCATCATCACACTGACCTCATAAAGCCCAGACATGTCATAATGCTGCAGGCCTCATCATCACACTGACCTCATAAAACTCAGACATGTCAGAATGATGCAGGCCTCATCATGGCACTGACCTCATAAAGCCCAGACATGTCATAATGGTGCAGGCCTCATTATAACACTGACCTCATAAAGCCCAGATATGTCAAAATGGTGCAGGTCTCATCATGGCACTGACCTCATAAAGCCCAGACATGTCATAATGGTGCAGGCCTCATCATCACACGGACCTCATAAAACTCAGACATGTCAGAATGATGCAGGCCTCATCATGGCTCTGACTTCATAAAGCCGAGACATGTCATAATGGTGCAAGCCTCATCATCACAGTGACCTCAGGCAGCCCAGACACCTCATAATAGCGTAGGCCTCATAATAACACTGACCTCATAAAGCCCAGACATGTCATAACGGCCCTGGCCTGCTCATGGCAGAGTCCGCATAAAGCCCAGACATCTCATGAAAGTGCAGGCCTCATCATCACACTGACATCATAAAGCCCAGACATGTCATAATAGTGCAGGCCTCCTCTTGGCACTGGCCTCATAAAGCCCAGATATGTCATAATGGTACAGGTCTCATCATCAAAGTGACCTCATAAAGCCCAGACATGTCATTATGGTTCAGGCCTCCTCATCACACTGACCTCATAAAGCCCGGACACCTCATAATGGTTCAGTCCTCCTCTTGGCACTGACCTCTTAAAGCCCAGACATGTCATAATGGTGCAGGCCTCATCCTCACACTGACCTCATAAAGCGCAGACACCTCATATTGGTGCAGGCCTCCTCATGGCACTGACCACCTAAAGCCCAGACATGTCATAATGTTGCAAGACTCGTCATAGCACTGACCTCATAAAGCCCTGACCCTTCATAATGGTGCAGCTCTAATCATCACACTGACCTCATAAAGCCCAGGCATTTCATGATGGTGCAGGTCTCATTATCACACTGACCTCATAAAGCCCAGACATGTCATAATGGTGCAGGCCTCCTCATGCCACTGACCTCAGAATGCCTAGACATTTCATAATGGTGCAGGCCGCATCATCACACTGACCTCATAAAGCCCAGACATGTCATAATGGTGCAGGACTCATCATGGCACTGACCGCATAAAGCCCAGACATGTCATAATGGTGTAGGCCTCAACATCACAGTGACCTCATAAAGCCCAGATATGTCATAATGGTGCAGGCCTCGTCATCACAGTGACCTCATAAAGCCGAGACATGTCATAATGGTGCAAGCCTCATCATGGAACTCACCTCATAAAGCCCGGACATTTCATACTGGTGTAGGCCTCAACATCACAGTGACCTCATAAAGCCCAGAAATGTCATAATGGTGCAGGCCTCCTCATAGCACTGACCTCATAAAGCCCAGATATGTCATAATGGTGCAGGCCTCATCAGCACACCGACCTCATAAAGCCCAGACATGTCATAATTGTGCAGGCCTCATCATGGCAGTGACCTCATAGTGCCCAGAGACGTCATAATGGTGCAGGCCTCCTCATGGCACTGACCTCATAATGACCAGACATGTCCTAATGGTGCAGTCCTCATCATCACAGTCATCTCATAAAGCCCAGACACCTCATAATGGTGCAGGACTCATAACCACACTGACCTCATAATGCCCAGACACATCATATTGGTGCAGGCCTCATCATCACACTGACCTCAAAAAACCCAGACATGTCATAATGGTGCAGGCCTCATCATCATACTGACCTCATAAAGTCCAGACAAGTCATAATGGTGCGAGCCTCATCATCACAGTGACCTGTGGCAGCCCAGACACCTTATAATAGCGTAGGCCTCATAAAAACACTGACCTCATAAAGTCCAGTCACCTAATAATGGTGCAGGCCTCATAATCACAGTGACCTCATAAAGCCCAGACACCTCATATTGGTGCAGGCCTCATCATCGCACTGATGTCATAAAGCCCAGACATGTCATAATGGTGCAGGTCTCATCATCACAGTGACCTCATAAAGCACAGACATGTCATAATGGTACAGGCCTCCTCATAGCACTGACCTCATAAAGCCCAGACATGTCATAATGGTGCAGGCCGCATTATCACAGTGACCTCATAAAGCCCAGACATGTCATAATGGTGCAGGCCTCATCACGGCACTGACCTCATAAAGCCCAGACATGTCATAATGGTGCAAGCCTCATCATCACAGTGACCTCAGGCAGCCCAGACACCTCATAATAGCGTAGGCCTCATAATAACACTGACCTCATAAAGCCCAGACACCTCATAATGGTGCAGGCCTCATAATCACACTCACCTCATAAACCCCAGACACCTCATAATTATGCACGTCTCATCATCACACTGACCTCAAAAAGCCCAGACACGTCATAATGGTACAGGCCTCATCATAGCACTGACCTCATAAAGACCAGACATGTCATAATGGTGCAGGCCTCCTCATCACACTGACCTCATAAAGCCCAGACATGTCATAATGGTGCAGGCCTCCTCTTGGCACTGACCTCATAAAGCACAGATATGTCATAATGGTGCAGGCCTCATCATCACACTGACCTCATAAAGCCCAGACACCTCATAATGGTGCAGGTCTCCTCATGGCACTGACCTCATAAAGCCCAGCCATGTCATAATGGTGCAGGACTCATCATCACACTGACCTCATAAAGCCCAGACATGTCATAATGGTGCAGGCCTCATCATCACACTGACCTCATAAAGCCCAGACATGTCATAATGGTGCAAGCCTCATCATCACACTGACCTCATAACTCACAGACATGTCATAATGGTGCAGGCCTCCGCATGGCACTGACCTCATGAAGCCCAGACATGTCATAATGGTTCAGGCCTCCTCTTTGCACTGACCTCATAAATCCCAGACATGTCATAATGGTGCAGTTCTCATCATCACACTGTGACCTGATATATCCCAGACATGTCATAATGGGGCAGGCCTCATCATGGCACTGACCTCTCAAAGCCCAGACATGTCATAATGCTGCAGGTCTCATCATCACACTGACCTCATAAAGCCCGGACATGTTATAATGGTGCAGGCCGCATCATCACAAGGACCTCCAAAAACCCAGATATGTCATAATGGTGGAGGCCTCATGATCACACTGACCCCATAAAGTCCAGACAAGTCATAATGGTGCAGGCCTCATCATCACACTGACCTCATAAAGTCCAGGCAAGTCATAATGGTGCAGGCCTCATCATCACACTGACCACATAAAGCCCAGACATGTCATAATGGTGCAGGCCTAATCATCACACTGACCTCATAAAGCTCAGACACGTCATAATTGTGCAGGTCTCATCATCAAAGTGACCTCATAAAGCCCAGACATGACACAATAGTGCACGCATCATCATTGCACTGACCTCATAAAGCCCAGATATGTCATAATGGTTCAGGTCTCATCATGGCACTGACCTCATAAAGCCCAGACATGTCATAATGGTGCAGGCCTCATCATCACACTGACCTCATAAAGTCCAGGCAAGTCATAATGGTGCAGGCCTCATCATCACACTGACCACATAAAGCCCAGACATGTCATAATGGTGCAGGCCTAATCATCACACTGACCTCATAAAGCTCAGACACGTCATAATTGTGCAGGTCTCATCATCAAAGTGACCTCATAAAGCCCAGACATGACACAATAGTGCACGCTTCATCATTGCACTGACCTCATAAAGCCCAGATATGTCATAATGGTTCAGGTCTCATCATGGCACTGACCTCATAAAGCCCAGACATGTCATAATGGTGCAGGCCTCATCATCACACTGACCTCATAAAGCCCAGACATGTCATAATGGTGCAGGCCTAATCATCACACTGACCTCATGAAGCTCAGACACGTCATAATAGTGCAGGCCTCATCATCACAGTGACCTCAGGAAGCCCAGACACCTCATAATAGTGTAGGCCTCATAATAACACTGACCTCATAAAGCCCAGACATGTCATAATGGTGCAGGTCTCATCATCAAAGTGACCTCATAAAGCCCAGACATGTCATAATGGTTCCGGCCTCATCGTGGCACTGACCTCATAAAGCCCAGACATGTCATAATGGTGCAAGCCTCATCATGGCGCTGACCTCATAAATCCCAGACATGTCATAATGGTGCAGGGCTCATCACCACAGTGACCTTTAAAAGCCCAGATATGTCATAATGGTGCAGGCCTCATCATGCCACTGACCTCATAAAGCCCAGACATGTCATAATGGTGCAGGTATCATCATCACACTGACCTCATAAAGACCGGACATGTCATAATGGTGCAGACCTCATCCTCATGGCACTGACCGCATAAAGCCCAGACATGTCCTAATGGTTCAGGCCTCCTCTTGCACTGACCTCATAAAGCCCAGACATGACACAATAGTGCAGGCTTCATCATGGCACTGACCTCATAAAGCCCAGATATGTCATAATGGTTCAGGCCTCCTCATAGCACTGACCTCATAAAGCCCAGACATGTCATAATGGTGCAGGCCTCATTATCACAGTGACCTCATAAAGCCCAGATATGTCATAATGGTGCAGGTCTCATCATGGCACTGACCTCATAAAGCCCAGACATGTCGTAATGGTGCAGGTCTCATCATCACACGGACCTCATAAAACTCAGACATGTCAGAATGATGCAGGCCTCATCATGGTACTGACCTCATAAAGCCGAGACATGTCATAATGGTGCAAGCCTCATCATCACAGTGACCTCAGGCAGCCCAGACACCTCGTAATAGCGTAGGCCTCATAATAAAACTGACCTCATAAAGCCCAGACACCTAATAATGGTGCAGGCCTCATCATCACACTGACCTCATAAAGCCCAGACACCTCATATTGGTGCAGGCCTCATCATCGCACTGATGTCATAAAGCCCAGACATGTCATAATGGTGCAGGTCTCATCATCACAGTGACCTTATAGAGTCCAGACATGTCATAATGGTGCAGGCCTCATCATGGCTCTGACCTCATAAAGCCCAGACATGTCATAATGGTGCAGGCCCCATCATGGCACTGACCTCAAAAAGCCCAGACATGCCATAATGGCCCTGGCCTGCTCATGGCATAGTCCTCATAAAGCCCAGAAATGACATGATGGTGCAGGCCTCATCATCACAGTGACCTCATAAAGCTCGGACATGTCATAATGGTGCAGGCCACCTCATGCCACTGACCTCATAAAGCCCAGACATGTCAAAATGTTGCAGTCCTAATCATTACAGTCACCTCATAAAGCCCAGATATGTCATAATGATGCAGGCCTCATCATCACACTGACCACATAACGCCCAGCCACGTCATAATGGTGCAGGCCTCATCATCACACTGACCTCATAAAGCCCAGACACCTAAAATAGTGCAGGCCTCCTCATGGCACTGACCTCATAAAGCCCAGACATGTCATAATGGTGCAGGTCTCATCATCGCACTCACCTCCTAAAGTCCAGACACCTCATAATGGTGCAGGCCTCATCATCATACTGACCTCAAAAAACCCAGACATGTCATAATAATGCAGGCCTCATAATCACACTCACCTCATAAAGCCCAGACACCTCATATTTTTGCAGGCCTCATCATCACACTGACCACAAAAAGCCCAGACACGTCATAATGGTGCAGGCGTCATCATGGCACTGACCTCTTAGATCCCAGACATGTCATAATAGTGCAGGTATCATCATCAGAGTGACCTATTAAGCCCAGACATGTCATAATGGTTCAGGCCTCTTCGTGGCACTGACCTCATAAAGCCCAGACATGTCATAACGGTGAAAGCCTCATCACGGCACTGACCTCATAAATCACAGACATATCATAATGGTGCTGGCCTCATCATCACAGTGACCTCATAAAGTCCAGACAAGTCATAATGGTGCAGGCCTCCTCATAGCTCTGACCTCATAAAGCCCAGACATGTCATAATGGTGCAGGTCTCATCATCACACTGACCTCATAAAGCCCAGACATGTCATAATGGTGCAGGCCTCAACATGGCACTGACCTCATAAAACTCAGACATGTCAGAATGATGCAGGCCTCATCACGGCACTGACTTCATAAAGCCGAGACATGTCATAATGGTGCAAACCTCATCATCACAGTGACCTCAGGCAGCCCAGACACCTCATAACAGCGTAGGCATCATAATAACACTGACCTCATAAAGCCCAGACACCTCATATTGGTGCAGACCTCCTCATAGCAGTGACCTCATAAAGCCCAGACGTGTCATAATGGTGCAGGCCTCATCATCACACTGACCTCATAAAGCCCAGGCATTTCATAATGGTGCAGGCCTCCTCATAGCACTGACCTCATAAAGCCCAGACATGTCATAATGGTGCAGGCCTCATCATCACACCGACCTCAAAAAGCCCAGGCACTTCATAATGGTGCAGGCCTCATCATGGCTCTGTACTCATAAAGCCCAGACATGTCATAATGGCCCTGGCCTGCTCATGGCACAGTCCTCATAAAGCCCAGACATCTCATGATGGTGCAGGCCTCATCATCACACTGACCTCATAAAACCCGGATATGTCATAATGGTGCAGGCCTCCTCTTGGCACTGACCTCATAAAGCCCAGACATGTCATAATGGTGCAGGACTCATCATCACACTGACCTCATAAAGCCCAGACATGTCATAATGGCCCCGGCCTCCTCATGGCACTGACCTCCTAAAGCCCAGATATGTCATAATGGTGGAAGCCTCGTCATGGCACTAACCTCATAAAGCCCTGACTCCTCATAATGGTGCAACTCTCATCATCACACTGACCTCATAAAGACCGGACATGTCATAATGGTGCAGGCCTCATCCTCATGGCACTGACCTCATAAAGCCCAGATATGTCATAATGGTGCAGGTCTCATCATGGCACTGACCTCATAAAGCCCAGACATGTCATAATGGTGCAGGCCTCATCATCACACGGACCTCATAAAACTCAGACATGTCAGAATGATGCAGGCCTCATCATGGCTCTGACTTCATAAAGCCGAGACATGTCATAATGGTGCAAGCCTCATCATCACAGTGACCTCAGGCAGCCCAGACACCTCATAATAGCATAGGCCTCATAATAACATTGACCTCATAAAGCCCAGACACCTCATAATGGTGCAGGCCTCATCATCACACTGACCTCATAAAGTCCAGGCAAGTCATAATGGTGCAGGCCTCATCATCACACTGACCTCGTAAAGCCCAGACATGTCATAATGGTGCAGGTCTAATCATCACACTGACCTCATAAAGCTCAGACATGTCAGAATGATGCAGGCCTCATCATGGCACTCACCTCATAAAGCCCAGACACGTCATAATGGTGCAGGCCTCATCATCACAGTGACCTCAGGCAGCCCAGACACCTCATAACAGCGTAGGTCTCATAATAACACTGACCTCATAAAGCCCAGACATGTCATAATGGTGCAGGCCTCATCATCACACTCACCTCTAAAAGCCCAGACATGTCATAATGGTGCAGGCCTCATAACCACACTCACCTCATAAAGCCCAGGCACCTCATGTTTTTGCAGGTCTCATCATCACACTGACCTCAAAAAGCCCAGACACGTCATAATGGTGCAGGCGTCATCATGGCACTAACCTCATAAATCCTAGATATGTCGTAATGGTGCAGGTCTCATCATCACAGTGACCTCATAAAGCCCAGACATGTCATAATGGTTCAGGCCTCATCATGGCACTGACCTCATAAAGCCCAGATATGTCATAATGGTGCAAGCCTCGTCATGGCACTGACCTCATAAAGCCCAGATATGTCATAATGGTGCTGGTCTCATCATGGCACTGACCTCATAAAGCCCAGACATGTTAGAATGGTGCAGGCCTCATCATCACACTGACCTCATAAAGCCCAGACATGTCATAATGCTGCAGGCCTCATCATCACACTGACCTCATAAAACTCAGACATGTCAGAATGATGCAGGCCTCATCATGGCACTGACCTCATAAAGCCCAGACATGTCATAATGGTGCAGGCCTCATTATAACACTGACCTCATAAAGCCCAGATATGTCAAAATGGTGCAGGTCTCATCATGGCACTGACCTCATAAAGCCCAGACATGTCATAATGGTGCAGGCCTCATCATCACACGGACCTCATAAAACTCAGACATGTCAGAATGATGCAGGCCTCATCATGGCTCTGACTTCATAAAGCCGAGACATGTCATAATGGTGCAAGCCTCATCATCACAGTGACCTCAGGCAGCCCAGACACCTCATAATAGCGTAGGCCTCATAATAACACTGACCTCATAAAGCCCAGACATGTCATAACGGCCCTGGCCTGCTCATGGCAGAGTCCGCATAAAGCCCAGACATCTCATGAAAGTGCAGGCCTCATCATCACACTGACATCATAAAGCCCAGACATGTCATAATAGTGCAGGCCTCCTCTTGGCACTGGCCTCATAAAGCCCAGATATGTCATAATGGTACAGGTCTCATCATCAAAGTGACCTCATAAAGCCCAGACATGTCATTATGGTTCAGGCCTCCTCATCACACTGACCTCATAAAGCCCGGACACCTCATAATGGTTCAGTCCTCCTCTTGGCACTGACCTCTTAAAGCCCAGACATGTCATAATGGTGCAGGCCTCATCCTCACACTGACCTCATAAAGCGCAGACACCTCATATTGGTGCAGGCCTCCTCATGGCACTGACCACCTAAAGCCCAGACATGTCATAATGTTGCAAGACTCGTCATAGCACTGACCTCATAAAGCCCTGACCCTTCATAATGGTGCAGCTCTAATCATCACACTGACCTCATAAAGCCCAGGCATTTCATGATGGTGCAGGTCTCATTATCACACTGACCTCATAAAGCCCAGACATGTCATAATGGTGCAGGCCTCCTCATGCCACTGACCTCAGAATGCCTAGACATTTCATAATGGTGCAGGCCGCATCATCACACTGACCTCATAAAGCCCAGACATGTCATAATGGTGCAGGACTCATCATGGCACTGACCGCATAAAGCCCAGACATGTCATAATGGTGTAGGCCTCAACATCACAGTGACCTCATAAAGCCCAGATATGTCATAATGGTGCAGGCCTCGTCATCACAGTGACCTCATAAAGCCGAGACATGTCATAATGGTGCAAGCCTCATCATGGAACTCACCTCATAAAGCCCGGACATTTCATACTGGTGTAGGCCTCAACATCACAGTGACCTCATAAAGCCCAGAAATGTCATAATGGTGCAGGCCTCCTCATAGCACTGACCTCATAAAGCCCAGATATGTCATAATGGTGCAGGCCTCATCAGCACACCGACCTCATAAAGCCCAGACATGTCATAATTGTGCAGGCCTCATCATGGCAGTGACCTCATAGTGCCCAGAGACGTCATAATGGTGCAGGCCTCCTCATGGCACTGACCTCATAATGACCAGACATGTCCTAATGGTGCAGTCCTCATCATCACAGTCATCTCATAAAGCCCAGACACCTCATAATGGTGCAGGACTCATAACCACACTGACCTCATAATGCCCAGACACATCATATTGGTGCAGGCCTCATCATCACACTGACCTCAAAAAACCCAGACATGTCATAATGGTGCAGGCCTCATCATCATACTGACCTCATAAAGTCCAGACAAGTCATAATGGTGCGAGCCTCATCATCACAGTGACCTGTGGCAGCCCAGACACCTTATAATAGCGTAGGCCTCATAAAAACACTGACCTCATAAAGTCCAGTCACCTAATAATGGTGCAGGCCTCATAATCACAGTGACCTCATAAAGCCCAGACACCTCATATTGGTGCAGGCCTCATCATCGCACTGATGTCATAAAGCCCAGACATGTCATAATGGTGCAGGTCTCATCATCACAGTGACCTCATAAAGCACAGACATGTCATAATGGTACAGGCCTCCTCATAGCACTGACCTCATAAAGCCCAGACATGTCATAATGGTGCAGGCCGCATTATCACAGTGACCTCATAAAGCCCAGACATGTCATAATGGTGCAGGCCTCATCACGGCACTGACCTCATAAAGCCCAGACATGTCATAATGGTGCAAGCCTCATCATCACAGTGACCTCAGGCAGCCCAGACACCTCATAATAGCGTAGGCCTCATAATAACACTGACCTCATAAAGCCCAGACACCTCATAATGGTGCAGGCCTCATAATCACACTCACCTCATAAACCCCAGACACCTCATAATTATGCACGTCTCATCATCACACTGACCTCAAAAAGCCCAGACACGTCATAATGGTACAGGCCTCATCATAGCACTGACCTCATAAAGACCAGACATGTCATAATGGTGCAGGCCTCCTCATCACACTGACCTCATAAAGCCCAGACATGTCATAATGGTGCAGGCCTCCTCTTGGCACTGACCTCATAAAGCACAGATATGTCATAATGGTGCAGGCCTCATCATCACACTGACCTCATAAAGCCCAGACACCTCATAATGGTGCAGGTCTCCTCATGGCACTGACCTCATAAAGCCCAGCCATGTCATAATGGTGCAGGACTCATCATCACACTGACCTCATAAAGCCCAGACATGTCATAATGGTGCAGGCCTCATCATCACACTGACCTCATAAAGCCCAGACATGTCATAATGGTGCAAGCCTCATCATCACACTGACCTCATAACTCACAGACATGTCATAATGGTGCAGGCCTCCGCATGGCACTGACCTCATGAAGCCCAGACATGTCATAATGGTTCAGGCCTCCTCTTTGCACTGACCTCATAAATCCCAGACATGTCATAATGGTGCAGTTCTCATCATCACACTGTGACCTGATATATCCCAGACATGTCATAATGGGGCAGGCCTCATCATGGCACTGACCTCTCAAAGCCCAGACATGTCATAATGCTGCAGGTCTCATCATCACACTGACCTCATAAAGCCCGGACATGTTATAATGGTGCAGGCCGCATCATCACAAGGACCTCCAAAAACCCAGATATGTCATAATGGTGGAGGCCTCATGATCACACTGACCCCATAAAGTCCAGACAAGTCATAATGGTGCAGGCCTCATCATCACACTGACCTCATAAAGTCCAGGCAAGTCATAATGGTGCAGGCCTCATCATCACACTGACCACATAAAGCCCAGACATGTCATAATGGTGCAGGCCTAATCATCACACTGACCTCATAAAGCTCAGACACGTCATAATTGTGCAGGTCTCATCATCAAAGTGACCTCATAAAGCCCAGACATGACACAATAGTGCACGCTTCATCATTGCACTGACCTCATAAAGCCCAGATATGTCATAATGGTTCAGGTCTCATCATGGCACTGACCTCATAAAGCCCAGACATGTCATAATGGTGCAGGCCTCATCATCACACTGACCTCATAAAGTCCAGGCAAGTCATAATGGTGCAGGCCTCATCATCACACTGACCACATAAAGCCCAGACATGTCATAATGGTGCAGGCCTAATCATCACACTGACCTCATAAAGCTCAGACACGTCATAATTGTGCAGGTCTCATCATCAAAGTGACCTCATAAAGCCCAGACATGACACAATAGTGCACGCTTCATCATTGCACTGACCTCATAAAGCCCAGATATGTCATAATGGTTCAGGTCTCATCATGGCACTGACCTCATAAAGCCCAGACATGTCATAATGGTGCAGGCCTCATCATCACACTGACCTCATAAAGCCCAGACATGTCATAATGGTGCAGGCCTAATCATCACACTGACCTCATGAAGCTCAGACACGTCATAATAGTGCAGGCCTCATCATCACAGTGACCTCAGGAAGCCCAGACACCTCATAATAGTGTAGGCCTCATAATAACACTGACCTCATAAAGCCCAGACATGTCATAATGGTGCAGGTCTCATCATCAAAGTGACCTCATAAAGCCCAGACATGTCATAATGGTTCCGGCCTCATCGTGGCACTGACCTCATAAAGCCCAGACATGTCATAATGGTGCAAGCCTCATCATGGCGCTGACCTCATAAATCCCAGACATGTCATAATGGTGCAGGGCTCATCACCACAGTGACCTTTAAAAGCCCAGATATGTCATAATGGTGCAGGCCTCATCATGCCACTGACCTCATAAAGCCCAGACGTGTCATAATGGTGCAGGCCTCATCATCACACTGACCTCATAAAGCCCAGGCATTTCATAATGTTGCAAGACTCGTCATAGCACTGACCTCATAAAGCCCTGACCCTTCATAATGGTGCAGCTCTAATCATCACACTGACCTCATAAAGCCCAGGCATTTCATGATGGTGCAGGTCTCATTATCACACTGACCTCATAAAGCCCAGACATGTCATAATGGTGCAGGCCTCCTCATGCCACTGACCTCAGAATGCCTAGACATTTCATAATGGTGCAGGCCGCATCATCACACTGACCTCATAAAGCCCAGACATGTCATAATGGTGCAGGACTCATCATGGCACTGACCGCATAAAGCCCAGACATGTCATAATGGTGTAGGCCTCAACATCACAGTGACCTCATAAAGCCCAGATATGTCATAATGGTGCAGGCCTCATCAGCACACCGACCTCATAAAGCCCAGACATGTCATAATTGTGCAGGCCTCATCATGGCAGTGACCTCATAGTGCCCAGAGACGTCATAATGGTGCAGGCCTCCTCATGGCACTGACCTCATAATGACCAGACATGTCCTAATGGTGCAGTCCTCATCATCACAGTCATCTCATAAAGCCCAGACACCTCATAATGGTGCAGGACTCATAACCACACTGACCTCATAATGCCCAGACACATCATATTGGTGCAGGCCTCATCATCACACTGACCTCAAAAAACCCAGACATGTCATAATGGTGCAGGCCTCATCATCATACTGACCTCATAAAGTCCAGACAAGTCATAATGGTGCGAGCCTCATCATCACAGTGACCTGTGGCAGCCCAGACACCTTATAATAGAATAGGCCTCATAAAAACACTGACCTCATAAAGTCCAGTCACCTAATAATGGTGCAGGCCTCATAATCACAGTGACCTCATAAAGCCCAGACACCTCATATTGGTGCAGGCCTCATCATCGCACTGATGTCATAAAGCCCAGACATGTCATAATGGTGCAGGTCTCATCATCACAGTGACCTCATAAAGCACAGACATGTCATAATGGTACAGGCCTCCTCATAGCACTGACCTCATAAAGCCCAGACATGTCATAATGGTGCAGGCCGCATTATCACAGTGACCTCATAAAGCCCAGACATGTCATAATGGTGCAGGCCTCATCATGGCACTGACCTCATAAAGCCCACACATGTCATAATTGTGCAGGCCTCATCATCACACTGACCTCATAAAGCCCAGACAAGTCATAATGGTGCAGGCCTCATCATCACAGTGACCTCATAAAGCCCAGATATGTCATAATGGTGCAGGTCTCATCATGGCACTGACCTCATAAAGCCCAGACATGTCATAATGGTGCAGGTCTCATCATCACACGGACCTCATAAAACTCAGACATGTCAGAATGATGCAGGCCTCATCATGGTACTGACCTCATAAAGCCGAGACATGTCATAATGGTGCAAGCCTCATCATCACAGTGACCTCAGGCAGCCCAGACACCTCGTAATAGCGTAGGTCTCATAATAAAACTGACCTCATAAAGCCCAGACACCTAATAATGGTGCAGGCCTCATCATCACACTGACCTCATAAAGCCCAGACACCTCATATTGGTGCAGGCCTCATCATCGCACTGATGTCATAAAGCCCAGACATGTCATAATGGTGCAGGTCTCATCATCACAGTGACCTTATAGAGTCCAGACATGTCATAATGGTGCAGGCCTCATCATGGCTCTGACCTCATAAAGCCCAGACATGTCATAATGGTGCAGGCCCCATCATGGCACTGACCTCAAAAAGCCCAGACATGCCATAATGGCCCTGGCCTGCTCATGGCATAGTCCTCATAAAGCCCAGAAATGACATGATGGTGCAGGCCTCATCATCACAGTGACCTCATAAAGCTCGGACATGTCATAATGGTGCAGGCCACCTCATGCCACTGACCTCATAAAGCCCAGACATGTCAAAATGTTGCAGTCCTAATCATTACAGTCACCTCATAAAGCCCAGATATGTCATAATGATGCAGGCCTCATCATCACACTGACCACATAACGCCCAGCCACGTCATAATGGTGCAGGCCTCATCATCACACTGACCTCATAAAGCCCAGACACCTAAAATAGTGCAGGCCTCCTCATGGCACTGACCTCATAAAGCCCAGACATGTCATAATGGTGCAGGTCTCATCATCGCACTCACCTCCTAAAGTCCAGACACCTCATAATGGTGCAGGCCTCATCATCATACTGACCTCAAAAAACCCAGACATGTCATAATAATGCAGGCCTCATAATCACACTCACCTCATAAAGCCCAGACACCTCATATTTTTGCAGGCCTCATCATCACACTGACCACAAAAAGCCCAGACACGTCATAATGGTGCAGGCGTCATCATGGCACTGACCTCTTAGATCCCAGACATGTCATAATAGTGCAGGTATCATCATCAGAGTGACCTATTAAGCCCAGACATGTCATAATGGTTCAGGCCTCTTCGTGGCACTGACCTCATAAAGCCCAGACATGTCATAACGGTGAAAGCCTCATCACGGCACTGACCTCATAAATCACAGACATATCATAATGGTGCTGGCCTCATCATCACAGTGACCTCATAAAGTCCAGACAAGTCATAATGGTGCAGGCCTCCTCATAGCTCTGACCTCATAAAGCCCAGACATGTCATAATGGTGCAGGTCTCATCATCACACTGACCTCATAAAGCCCAGACATGTCATAATGGTGCAGGCCTCAACATGGCACTGACCTCATAAAACTCAGACATGTCAGAATGATGCAGGCCTCATCACGGCACTGACTTCATAAAGCCGAGACATGTCATAATGGTGCAAACCTCATCATCACAGTGACCTCAGGCAGCCCAGACACCTCATAACAGCGTAGGCATCATAATAACACTGACCTCATAAAGCCCAGACACCTCATATTGGTGCAGACCTCCTCATAGCAGTGACCTCATAAAGCCCAGACGTGTCATAATGGTGCAGGCCTCATCATCACACTGACCTCATAAAGCCCAGGCATTTCATAATGGTGCAGGCCTCCTCATAGCACTGACCTCATAAAGCCCAGACATGTCATAATGGTGCAGGCCTCATCATCACACCGACCTCAAAAAGCCCAGGCACTTCATAATGGTGCAGGCCTCATCATGGCTCTGTACTCATAAAGCCCAGACATGTCATAATGGCCCTGGCCTGCTCATGGCACAGTCCTCATAAAGCCCAGACATCTCATGATGGTGCAGGCCTCATCATCACACTGACCTCATAAAACCCGGATATGTCATAATGGTGCAGGCCTCCTCTTGGCACTGACCTCATAAAGCCCAGACATGTCATAATGGTGCAGGACTCATCATCACACTGACCTCATAAAGCCCAGACATGTCATAATGGCCCCGGCCTCCTCATGGCACTGACCTCCTAAAGCCCAGATATGTCATAATGGTGGAAGCCTCGTCATGGCACTAACCTCATAAAGCCCTGACTCCTCATAATGGTGCAACTCTCATCATCACACTGACCTCATAAAGACCGGACATGTCATAATGGTGCAGGCCTCATCCTCATGGCACTGACCTCATAAAGCCCAGATATGTCATAATGGTGCAGGTCTCATCATGGCACTGACCTCATAAAGCCCAGACATGTCATAATGGTGCAGGCCTCATCATCACACGGACCTCATAAAACTCAGACATGTCAGAATGATGCAGGCCTCATCATGGCTCTGACTTCATAAAGCCGAGACATGTCATAATGGTGCAAGCCTCATCATCACAGTGACCTCAGGCAGCCCAGACACCTCATAATAGCATAGGCCTCATAATAACATTGACCTCATAAAGCCCAGACACCTCATAATGGTGCAGGCCTCATCATCACACTGACCTCATAAAGTCCAGGCAAGTCATAATGGTGCAGGCCTCATCATCACACTGACCTCGTAAAGCCCAGACATGTCATAATGGTGCAGGTCTAATCATCACACTGACCTCATAAAGCTCAGACATGTCAGAATGATGCAGGCCTCATCATGGCACTCACCTCATAAAGCCCAGACACGTCATAATGGTGCAGGCCTCATCATCACAGTGACCTCAGGCAGTCCAGACACCTCATAACAGCGTAGGTCTCATAATAACACTGACCTCATAAAGCCCAGACATGTCATAATGGTGCAGGCCTCATCATCACACTCACCTCTAAAAGCCCAGACATGTCATAATGGTGCAGGCCTCATAACCACACTCACCTCATAAAGCCCAGGCACCTCATGTTTTTGCAGGTCTCATCATCACACTGACCTCAAAAAGCTCAGACACGTCATAATGGTGCAGGCGTCATCATGGCACTAACCTCATAAATCCTAGATATGTCGTAATGGTGCAGGTCTCATCATCACAGTTACCTCATAAAGCCCAGACATGTCATAATGGTTCAGGCCTCATCATGGCACTGACCTCATAAAGCCCAGATATGTCATAATGGTGCAAGCCTCGTCATGGCACTGACCTCATAAAGCCCAGATATGTCATAATGGTGCTGGTCTCATCATGGCACTGACCTCATAAAGCCCAGACATGTCAGAATGGTGCAGGCCTCATCATCACACTGACCTCATAAAGCCCAGACATGTCATAATGCTGCAGGCCTCATCATCACACTGACCTCATAAAACTCAGACATGTCAGAATGATGCAGGCCTCATCATGGCACTGACCTCATAAAGCCCAGACATGTCATAATGGTGCAGGTCTCATTATAACACTGACCTCATAAAGCCCAGATATGTCAAAATGGTGCAGGTCTCATCATGGCACTGACCTCATAAAGCCCAGACATGTCATAATGGTGCAGGCCTCATCATCACACGGACCTCATAAAACTCAGACATGTCAGAATGATGCAGGCCTCATCATGGCTCTGACTTCATAAAGCCGAGACATGTCATAATGGTGCAAGCCTCATCATCACAGTGACCTCAGGCAGCCCAGACACCTCATAATAGCGTAGGCCTCATAATAACACTGACCTCATAAAGCCCAGACATGTCATAACGGCCCTGGCCTGCTCATGGCAGAGTCCGCATAAAGCCCAGACATCTCATGAAAGTGCAGGCCTCATCATCACACTGACATCATAAAGCCCAGACATGTCATAATAGTGCAGGCCTCCTCTTGGCACTGGCCTCATAAAGCCCAGATATGTCATAATGGTACAGGTCTCATCATCAAAGTGACCTCATAAAGCCCAGACATGTCATTATGGTTCAGGCCTCCTCATCACACTGACCTCATAAAGCCCGGACACCTCATAATGGTTCAGTCCTCCTCTTGGCACTGACCTCTTAAAGCCCAGACATGTCATAATGGTGCAGGCCTCATCCTCACACTGACCTCATAAAGCGCAGACACCTCATATTGGTGCAGGCCTCCTCATGGCACTGACCACCTAAAGCCCAGACATGTCATAATGTTGCAAGACTCGTCATAGCACTGACCTCATAAAGCCCTGACCCTTCATAATGGTGCAGCTCTAATCATCACACTGACCTCATAAAGCCCAGGCATTTCATGATGGTGCAGGTCTCATTATCACACTGACCTCATAAAGCCCAGACATGTCATAATGGTGCAGGCCTCCTCATGCCACTGACCTCAGAATGCCTAGACATTTCATAATGGTGCAGGCCGCATCATCACACTGACCTCATAAAGCCCAGACATGTCATAATGGTGCAGGACTCATCATGGCACTGACCGCATAAAGCCCAGACATGTCATACTGGTGTAGGCCTCAACATCACAGTGACCTCATAAAGCCCAGATATGTCATAATGGTGCAGGCCTCGTCATCACAGTGACCTCATAAAGCCGAGACATGTCATAATGGTGCAAGCCTCATCATGGAACTCACCTCATAAAGCCCGGACATTTCATACTGGTGTAGGCCTCAACATCACAGTGACCTCATAAAGCCCAGAAATGTCATAATGGTGCAGGCCTCCTCATAGCACTGACCTCATAAAGCCCAGATATGTCATAATGGTGCAGGCCTCATCAGCACACCGACCTCATAAAGCCCAGACATGTCATAATTGTGCAGGCCTCATCATGGCAGTGACCTCATAGTGCCCAGAGACGTCATAATGGTGCAGGCCTCCTCATGGCACTGACCTCATAATGACCAGACATGTCCTAATGGTGCAGTCCTCATCATCACAGTCATCTCATAAAGCCCAGACACCTCATAATGGTGCAGGACTCATAACCACACTGACCTCATAATGCCCAGACACATCATATTGGTGCAGGCCTCATCATCACACTGACCTCAAAAAACCCAGACATGTCATAATGGTGCAGGCCTCATCATCATACTGACCTCATAAAGTCCAGACAAGTCATAATGGTGCGAGCCTCATCATCACAGTGACCTGTGGCAGCCCAGACACCTTATAATAGCGTAGGCCTCATAAAAACACTGACCTCATAAAGTCCAGTCACCTAATAATGGTGCAGGCCTCATAATCACAGTGACCTCATAAAGCCCAGACACCTCATATTGGTGCAGGCCTCATCATCGCACTGATGTCATAAAGCCCAGACATGTCATAATGGTGCAGGTCTCATCATCACAGTGACCTCATAAAGCACAGACATGTCATAATGGTACAGGCCTCCTCATAGCACTGACCTCATAAAGCCCAGACATGTCATAATGGTGCAGGCCGCATTATCACAGTGACCTCATAAAGCCCAGACATGTCATAATGGTGCAGGCCTCATCACGGCACTGACCTCATAAAGCCCAGACATGTCATAATGGTGCAAGCCTCATCATCACAGTGACCTCAGGCAGCCCAGACACCTCATAATAGCGTAGGCCTCATAATAACACTGACCTCATAAAGCCCAGACACCTCATAATGGTGCAGGCCTCATAATCACACTCACCTCATAAACCCCAGACACCTCATAATTATGCACGTCTCATCATCACACTGACCTCAAAAAGCCCAGACACGTCATAATGGTACAGGCCTCATCATAGCACTGACCTCATAAAGACCAGACATGTCATAATGGTGCAGGCCTCCTCATCACACTGACCTCATAAAGCCCAGACATGTCATAATGGTGCAGGCCTCCTCTTGGCACTGACCTCATAAAGCACAGATATGTCATAATGGTGCAGGCCTCATCATCACACTGACCTCATAAAGCCCAGACACCTCATAATGGTGCAGGTCTCCTCATGGCACTGACCTCATAAAGCCCAGCCATGTCATAATGGTGCAGGACTCATCATCACACTGACCTCATAAAGCCCAGACATGTCATAATGGTGCAGGCCTCATCATCACACTGACCTCATAAAGCCCAGACATGTCATAATGGTGCAAGCCTCATCATCACACTGACCTCATAACTCACAGACATGTCATAATGGTGCAGGCCTCCGCATGGCACTGACCTCATGAAGCCCAGACATGTCATAATGGTTCAGGCCTCCTCTTTGCACTGACCTCATAAATCCCAGACATGTCATAATGGTGCAGTTCTCATCATCACACTGTGACCTGATATATCCCAGACATGTCATAATGGGGCAGGCCTCATCATGGCACTGACCTCTCAAAGCCCAGACATGTCATAATGCTGCAGGTCTCATCATCACACTGACCTCATAAAGCCCGGACATGTTATAATGGTGCAGGCCGCATCATCACAAGGACCTCCAAAAACCCAGATATGTCATAATGGTGGAGGCCTCATGATCACACTGACCCCATAAAGTCCAGACAAGTCATAATGGTGCAGGCCTCATCATCACACTGACCTCATAAAGTCCAGGCAAGTCATAATGGTGCAGGCCTCATCATCACACTGACCACATAAAGCCCAGACATGTCATAATGGTGCAGGCCTAATCATCACACTGACCTCATAAAGCTCAGACACGTCATAATTGTGCAGGTCTCATCATCAAAGTGACCTCATAAAGCCCAGACATGACACAATAGTGCACGCTTCATCATTGCACTGACCTCATAAAGCCCAGATATGTCATAATGGTTCAGGTCTCATCATGGCACTGACCTCATAAAGCCCAGACATGTCATAATGGTGCAGGCCTCATCATCACACTGACCTCATAAAGTCCAGGCAAGTCATAATGGTGCAGGCCTCATCATCACACTGACCACATAAAGCCCAGACATGTCATAATGGTGCAGGCCTAATCATCACACTGACCTCATAAAGCTCAGACACGTCATAATTGTGCAGGTCTCATCATCAAAGTGACCTCATAAAGCCCAGACATGACACAATAGTGCACGCTTCATCATTGCACTGACCTCATAAAGCCCAGATATGTCATAATGGTTCAGGTCTCATCATGGCACTGACCTCATAAAGCCCAGACATGTCATAATGGTGCAGGCCTCATCATCACACTGACCTCATAAAGCCCAGACATGTCATAATGGTGCAGGCCTAATCATCACACTGACCTCATGAAGCTCAGACACGTCATAATAGTGCAGGCCTCATCATCACAGTGACCTCAGGAAGCCCAGACACCTCATAATAGTGTAGGCCTCATAATAACACTGACCTCATAAAGCCCAGACATGTCATAATGGTGCAGGTCTCATCATCAAAGTGACCTCATAAAGCCCAGACATGTCATAATGGTTCCGGCCTCATCGTGGCACTGACCTCATAAAGCCCAGACATGTCATAATGGTGCAAGCCTCATCATGGCGCTGACCTCATAAATCCCAGACATGTCATAATGGTGCAGGGCTCATCACCACAGTGACCTTTAAAAGCCCAGATATGTCATAATGGTGCAGGCCTCATCATGCCACTGACCTCATAAAGCCCAGACATGTCATAATGGTGCAGGTATCATCATCACACTGACCTCATAAAGACCGGACATGTCATAATGGTGCAGACCTCATCCTCATGGCACTGACCGCATAAAGCCCAGACATGTCCTAATGGTTCAGGCCTCCTCTTGCACTGACCTCATAAAGCCCAGACATGACACAATAGTGCAGGCTTCATCATGGCACTGACCTCATAAAGCCCAGATATGTCATAATGGTTCAGGCCTCCTCATAGCACTGACCTCATAAAGCCCAGACATGTCATAATGGTGCAGGCCTCATTATCACAGTGACCTCATAAAGCCCAGATATGTCATAATGGTGCAGGTCTCATCATGGCACTGACCTCATAAAGCCCAGACATGTCATAATGGTGCAGGTCTCATCATCACACGGACCTCATAAAACTCAGACATGTCAGAATGATGCAGGCCTCATCATGGTACTGACCTCATAAAGCCGAGACATGTCATAATGGTGCAAGCCTCATCATCACAGTGACCTCAGGCAGCCCAGACACCTCGTAATAGCGTAGGTCTCATAATAAAACTGACCTCATAAAGCCCAGACACCTAATAATGGTGCAGGCCTCATCATCACACTGACCTCATAAAGCCCAGACACCTCATATTGGTGCAGGCCTCATCATCGCACTGATGTCATAAAGCCCAGACATGTCATAATGGTGCAGGTCTCATCATCACAGTGACCTTATAGAGTCCAGACATGTCATAATGGTGCAGGCCTCATCATGGCTCTGACCTCATAAAGCCCAGACATGTCATAATGGTGCAGGCCCCATCATGGCACTGACCTCAAAAGCCCAGACATGCCATAATGGCCCTGGCCTGCTCATGGCATAGTCCTCATAAAGCCCAGAAATGACATGATGGTGCAGGCCTCATCATCACAGTGACCTCATAAAGCTCGGACATGTCATAATGGTGCAGGCCACCTCATGCCACTGACCTCATAAAGCCCAGACATGTCAAAATGTTGCAGTCCTAATCATTACAGTCACCTCATAAAGCCCAGATATGTCATAATGATGCAGGCCTCATCATCACACTGACCACATAACGCCCAGCCACGTCATAATGGTGCAGGCCTCATCATCACACTGACCTCATAAAGCCCAGACACCTAAAATAGTGCAGGCCTCCTCATGGCACTGACCTCATAAAGCCCAGACATGTCATAATGGTGCAGGTCTCATCATCGCACTCACCTCCTAAAGTCCAGACACCTCATAATGGTGCAGGCCTCATCATCATACTGACCTCAAAAAACCAGACATGTCATAATAATGCAGGCCTCATAATCACACTCACCTCATAAAGCCCAGACACCTCATATTTTTGCAGGCCTCATCATCACACTGACCACAAAAAGCCCAGACACGTCATAATGGTGCAGGCGTCATCATGGCACTGACCTCTTAGATCCCAGACATGTCATAATAGTGCAGGTATCATCATCAGAGTGACCTATTAAGCCCAGACATGTCATAATGGTTCAGGCCTCTTCGTGGCACTGACCTCATAAAGCCCAGACATGTCATAACGGTGAAAGCCTCATCACGGCACTGACCTCATAAATCACAGACATATCATAATGGTGCTGGCCTCATCATCACAGTGACCTCATAAAGTCCAGACAAGTCATAATGGTGCAGGCCTCCTCATAGCTCTGACCTCATAAAGCCCAGACATGTCATAATGGTGCAGGTCTCATCATCACACTGACCTCATAAAGCCCAGACATGTCATAATGGTGCAGGCCTCAACATGGCACTGACCTCATAAAACTCAGACATGTCAGAATGATGCAGGCCTCATCACGGCACTGACTTCATAAAGCCGAGACATGTCATAATGGTGCAAACCTCATCATCACAGTGACCTCAGGCAGCCCAGACACCTCATAACAGCGTAGGCATCATAATAACACTGACCTCATAAAGCCCAGACACCTCATATTGGTGCAGACCTCCTCATAGCA
>NW_026990680.1:0-66516 GCF_036250125.1 Pseudopipra pipra | reverse complement strand
TCCCAAGAAGTTCCCAGGCTGCCCCACCAACTGCACCTCAAAGCCAAAGCTTCCAGACTTTTTTCCTGGTGGAAAGAGCTGCTGATCCCTTTTTTTCAGCCTTGCACTGCAATGGCCGGTCCCACCTCCTGAAAAATTTACTCCAAATGAAGATTCCTGCCAGACAAAAGGTGCCACCACAGAAACCTCTTGCTGCCCAAGAAGTGCCCAGGCTGCCCCAACAACTGAACCTGAAGCCAAAGCTTCCAGACTTTTTTTCCTGGTGGAAAGAGCTGCTGATCCCTTTTTTCAGCCCTGCGCTGTAAAGGCCTCTCCCACCTCCTGAAAAATTTACTCCAAATGAAGATTCCTGCCAGACAAAAGGTGCCACAACAGAAACCTCTTGCTGCCCAAGAAGTGCCCAGGCTGCCCCAACAACTGCACCTCAAAGCCAAAGCTTCCAGACTTTTTTTCCTGGTGGAAAGAGCTGCTGTTGCCTTTTTTCAGCCGTGCAATGTAAAGACCTGTCCCATCTCCTGAAAAATTTACTCCAAGTGAAGATTCCTGCCAGACAAAAGGTGCCACCACTAAAAGATCTTTGCTGCCCAAGGAGTTCCCAGGCTGCCCCACCAACTGCACCTCAAAGCCAAAGCTTCCAGATTTTTTTCCTGGTAGAAAGAGCTGCTGTTCCCTTTTTTCTGCCCTGCGCTGTAAAGACCTGTCCCATCTCCTGAAAAATTTACTCCAAATGAAGATTCCTGCCAGACTAAAGGTGCCACCACAGAAACCTCTTGCTGCCCAAGAAGTGCCCAGGCTGCCCCACCAACTGCACCTCAAAGCCAAAGCTTCCAGACTTTTTTTCCTGGTGGAAAGAGCTGCTGTTCCCTTTTTTTTCAGCCTTGCACTGCAATGGCCGGTCCCACCCTATGAAAAATGGAATCCAAATGAGATTCCTGCCAGACAAAAGGTGCCACCACAGAGAGATCTTTGCTGCCCAAGAAGTTCCCAGGTTGCCCCAAAACTGCACCTCGAAGCCAAAGCTTCCAGACTTGTTTTCCTGGTGGAAAGAGCTGCTGTTCCCTTTTTTCAGCCCTGCACTGTAAAGGCCTGTCCCACCATCTGAAAAATTTACTCCAAATGAAGATTCCTGCCAGACAAAAGGTGCCACAACCTAAAGGTCTTGCTGCCCAAGGAGTTCCCAGGCTGCCCCACCAACTGCACCTCAAAGCCAAAGCTTCCAGACTTTTTTTCCTGGTAGAAAGAGCTGCTGTTCCCTTTTTTCTGCCCTGCGCTGTAAAGACCTGTCCCATCTCCTGAAAAATTTACTCCAAATGAAGACTCTTGCCAGACAAAAGGTGCCACCACAGAAAGATCTTTGCTGCCCAAGAAGTGCCCAGGCTGCCAAAACAACTGCACCTCAAAGCCAAAGCTTCCAGACTTTTTTTCCTGGTAGAAAGAGCTGCTGTTCCCTTTTTTTCAGCCCTGCACTGCAATGGCCGGTCCCACCTCCTGGAAAATGGAATCCAAATGAAGATTCCTGCCAGACAAAAGGTGCCACCACTAAAAGATCTTTGCTGCCCAAGGAGTTCCCAGGCTGCCCCACCAACTGCACCTCAAAGCCAAAGCTTCCAGACTTTTTTTCCTGGTAGAAAGAGCTGCTGTTCCCTTTTTTCTGCCCTGCGCTGTAAAGACCTGTCCCATCTCCTGAAAAATTTACTGCAAATGAAGACTCCTGCCAGACAAAAGGTGCCACCACAGAAACCTCTTGCTGCCCAAGAAGTGCCCAGGCTGCCAAAACAACTGCACCTCAAAGCCAAAGCTTCCAGACTTTTTTCCTGGTAGAAAGAGCTGCTGATCCCTTTTTTCTGCCCTGCGCTGCAATGGCCGGTCCCACCTCCTGAAAAATTTACTCCAAATGAAGATTCCTGCCAGACAAAAGGTGCCACCACAGAAAGATCTTTGCTGCCCAAGAAGTTCCCAGGCTGCCCCACAACTGCACCTCAAAGCCAAAGCTTCCAGACTTTTTTCCTGGTGGAAAGAGCTGCTGATCCCTTTTTTTCAGCCCTGCACTGCAATGGCCGGTCCCACCTCCTGAAAAATTTACTCCAAATGAAGATTCCTGCCAGACAAAAGGTGCCACCACAGAAACCTCTTGCTGCCCAAGAAGTGCCCAGGCTGCCCCAACAACTACACCTGAAGCCAAAGCTTCCAGACTTTTTTTCCTGGTGGAAAGAGCTGCTGATCCCTTTTTTCAGCCCTGCGCTGTAAAGGCCTCTCCCACCTCCTGAAAAATTTACTCCAAATGAAGATTCCTGCCAGACAAAAGGTGCCACAACAGAAACCTCTTGCTGCCCAAGAAGTGCCCAGGCTGCCCCAACAACTGCACCTCAAAGCCAAAGCTTCCAGACTTTTTTTCCTGGTGGAAAGAGCTGCTGTTGCCTTTTTTTCAGCCGTGCAATGTAAAGACCTGTCCCATCTCCTGAAAAATTTACTCCAAGTGAAGATTCCTGCCAGACAAAAGGTGCCACCACTGAAAGATCTTTGCTGCCCAAGGAGTTCCCAGGCTGCCCCACCAACTGCACCTCAAAGCCAAAGCTTCCAGATTTTTTTCCTGGTAGAAAGAGCTGCTGTTCCCTTTTTTCTGCCCTGCGCTGTAAAGACCTGTCCCATCTCCTGAAAAATTTACTCCAAATGAAGACTCCTGCCAGACAAAAGGTGCCACCACAGAAAGATCTTTGCTGCCCAAGAAGTGCCCAGGCTGCCAAAACAACTGCACCTCAAAGCCAAAGCTTCCAGACATTTTTTCCTGGTAGAAAGAGCTGCTGTTCCCTTTTTTTCAGCCCTGCACTGCAATGGCCGGTCCCACCTCCTGGAAAATGGAATCCAAATGAAGATTCCTGCCAGACAAAAGGTGCCACCACTAAAAGATCTTTGCTGCCCAAGGAGTTCCCAGGCTGCCCCACCAACTGCACCTCAAAGCCAAAGCTTCCAGACTTTTTTTCCTGGTAGAAAGAGCTGCTGTTCCCTTTTTTCTGCCCTGCGCTGTAAAGACCTGTCCCACCTGCTGAAAAATTTACTCCAAATGAAGACTCCTGCCAGACAAAAGGTGCCACCACAGAAACCTCTTGCTGCCCAAGAAGTGCCCAGGCTGCCAAAACAACTGCACCTCAAAGCCAAAGCTTCCAGACTTTTTTCCTGGTGGAAAGAGCTGCTGATCCCTTTTTTCAGCCCTGCGCTTTAAAGGCCGGTCCCATCTCCTGAAAAATTTTCTCCAAATGAAGATTCCTGCCAGACAAAAGGTGCCACCACAGAAACCTCTTGCTGCCCAAGAAGTTCCCAGGTTGCCCCCACAACTGCATCTCAAAGCCAAAGCTTCCAGACTTTTTTTCCTGATGGAAAGAGCTGCTGTTCCCTTTTTTCAACCCTGCACTGCAATGGCCGGTCCCACCTCCTGCAAAATTTACTACAAATGAAGATTCCTGCCAGACTAAAGGTGCCACCACAGAAACCTCTTGCTGCCCAAGAAGTGCCCAGGCTGCCCCACCAACTACACCTGAAGCCAAAGGATCCAGACATTTTTCCTGGTGGAAAGAGCTGCTGATCCCTTTTTTCAGCCCTGCACTGCAATGGCCGGTCCCACCTGCTGAAAAATTTACTCCAAATGAAGATTCCTGCCAGACAAAAGGTGCCACCACAGAAACCTCTTGCTGCCCAAGAAGTGCCCAGGCTGCCCCAACAACTGCACCTCAAAGCCAAAGCTTCCAGACTTTTTTCCTGGTGGAAAGAGCTGCTGTTGCCTTTTTTCAGCCGTGCAATGTAAAGACCTGTCCCATCCCCTAAAAAATTTACTCCAAGTGAAGATTCCTGCCAGACAAAAGGTGCCACCACTAAAAGATCTTTGCTGCCCAAGGAGTTCCCAGGCTGCCCCACCAACTGCACCTCAAAGCCAAAGCTTCCAGATTTTTTTCCTGGTAGAAAGAGCTGCTGTTCCCTTTTTTTCTGCCCTGCGCTGTAAAGACCTGTCCCACCTGCTGAAAAATTTACTCCAAATGAAGAATCCTGCCAGACAAAAGGTGCCACCACAGAAACCTCTTGCTGCCCAAGAAGTGCCCAGGCTGCCCCAACAACTGCACCTCAAAGCCAAAGCTTCCAGACTTTTTTCCTGGTAGAAAGAGCTGCTGATCCCTTTTTTCTGCCCTGCGCTGCAATGGCCGGTCCCACCTCCTGAAAAATTTACTCCAAATGAAGATTCCTGCCAGACAAAAGGTGCCACCACAGAAAGATCTTTGCTGCCCAAGAAGTTCCCAGGCTGCCCCACCAACTGCACCTCAAAGCCAAAGCTTCCAGACTTTTTTCCTGGTGGGAAGAGCTGCTGATCCCTTTTTTTCAGCCTTGCACTGCAATGGCCGGTCCCACCTCCTGAAAAATTTACTCCAAATGAAGATTCCTGCCAGACAAAAGGTGCCACCACAGAAACCTCTTGCTGCCCAAGAAGTGCCCAGGCTGCCCCAACAACTGAACCTGAAGCCAAAGCTTCCAGACTTTTTTTCCTGGTGGAAAGAGCTGCTGATCCCTTTTTTCAGCCCTGCGCTGTAAAGGCCTCTCCCACCTCCTGAAAAATTTACTCCAAATGAAGATTCCTGCCAGACAAAAGGTGCCACAACAGAAACCTCTTGCTGCCCAAGAAGTGCCCAGGCTGCCCAACAACTGCACCTCAAAGCCAAAGCTTCCAGACTTTTTTTCCTGGTGGAAAGAGCTGCTGTTGCCTTTTTTCAGCCGTGCAATGTAAAGACCTGTCCCATCTCCTGAAAAATTTACTCCAAGTGAAGATTCCTGCCAGACAAAAGGTGCCACCACTAAAAGATCTTTGCTGCCCAAGGAGTTCCCAGGCTGCCCCACCAACTGCACCTCAAAGCCAAAGCTTCCAGATTTTTTTCCTGGTAGAAAGAGCTGCTGTTCCCTTTTTTCTGCCCTGCGCTGTAAAGACCTGTCCCATCTCCTGAAAAATTTACTCCAAATGAAGATTCCTGCCAGACTAAAGGTGCCACCACAGAAAGGTCTTGCTGCCCAAGAAGTACCCAGGCTACCCCAACAACTGCATCTCAAAGCCAAAGCTTCCAGACTATTTTTCCTGGTGGAAAGAGCTGCTGTTCCCTTTTTTTCAGCCTTGCACTGCAATGGCCGGTCCCACCCTATGAAAAATGGAATCCAAATGAAGATTCCTGCCAGACAAAAGGTGCCACCACAGAGAGATCTTTGCTGCCCAAGAAGTTCCCAGGTTGCCCCAAAACTGCACCTCGAAGCCAAAGCTTCCAGACTTGTTTTCCTGGTGGAAAGAGCTGCTGTTCCCTTTTTTCAGCCCTGCACTGTAAAGGCCTGTCCCACCATCTGAAAAATTTACTCCAAATGAAGATTCCTGCCAGACAAAAGGTGCCACAACCTAAAGGTCTTGCTGCCCAAGGAGTTCCCAGGCTGCCCCACCAACTGCACCTCAAAGCCAAAGCTTCCAGACTTTTTTTCCTGGTAGAAAGAGCTGCTGTTCCCTTTTTTCTGCCCTGCGCTGTAAAGACCTGTCCCATCTCCTGAAAAATTTACTCCAAATGAAGACTCTTGCCAGACAAAAGGTGCCACCACAGAAAGATCTTTGCTGCCCAAGAAGTGCCCAGGCTGCCAAAACAACTGCACCTCAAAGCCAAAGCTTCCAGACATTTTTTCCTGGTAGAAAGAGCTGCTGTTCCCTTTTTTTCAGCCCTGCACTGCAATGGCCGGTCCCACCTCCTGGAAAATGGAATCCAAATGAAGATTCCTGCCAGACAAAAGGTGCCACCACTAAAAGATCTTTGCTGCCCAAGGAGTTCCCAGGCTGCCCCACCAACTGCACCTCAAAGCCAAAGCTTCCAGACTTTTTTTCCTGGTAGAAAGAGCTGCTGTTCCCTTTTTTCTGCCCTGCGCTGTAAAGACCTGTCCCATCTCCTGAAAAATTTACTCCAAATGAAGACTCCTGCCAGACAAAAGGTGCCACCACAGAAACCTCTTGCTGCCCAAGAAGTGCCCAGGCTGCCAAAACAACTGCACCTCAAAGCCAAAGCTTCCAGACTTTTTTCCTGGTAGAAAGAGCTGCTGATCCCTTTTTTCTGCCCTGCGCTGCAATGGCCGGTCCCACCTCCTGAAAAATTTACTCCAAATGAAGATTCCTGCCAGACAAAAGGTGCCACCACAGAAAGATCTTTGCTGCCCAAGAAGTTCCCAGGCTGCCCCACCAACTGCACCTCAAAGCCAAAGCTTCCAGACTTTTTTCCTGGTGGAAAGAGCTGCTGATCCCTTTTTTTCAGCCCTGCACTGCAATGGCCGGTCCCACCTCCTGAAAAATTTACTCCAAATGAAGATTCCTGCCAGACAAAAGGTGCCACCACAGAAACCTCTTGCTGCCCAAGAAGTGCCCAGGCTGCCCCAACAACTACACCTGAAGCCAAAGCTTCCAGACTTTTTTTCCTGGTGGAAAGAGCTGCTGATCCCTTTTTTCAGCCCTGCGCTGTAAAGGCCTCTCCCACCTCCTGAAAAATTTACTCCAAATGAAGATTCCTGCCAGACAAAAGGTGCCACAACAGAAACCTCTTGCTGCCCAAGAAGTGCCCAGGCTGCCCCAACAACTGCACCTCAAAGCCAAAGCTTCCAGACTTTTTTTCCTGGTGGAAAGAGCTGCTGTTGCCTTTTTTCAGCCGTGCAATGTAAAGACCTGTCCCATCTCCTGAAAAATTTACTCCAAGTGAAGATTCCTGCCAGACAAAAGGTGCCACCACTAAAAGATCTTTGCTGCCCAAGGAGTTCCCAGGCTGCCCCACCAACTGCACCTCAAAGCCAAAGCTTCCAGACTTTTTTTCCTGGTAGAAAGAGCTGCTGATCCCTTTTTTCTGCCCTGCGCTGTAAAGACCTGTCCCATCTCCTGAAAAATTTACTCCAAATGAAGACTCCTGCCAGACAAAAGGTGCCACCACAGAAACCTCTTGCTGCCCAAGAAGTGCCCAGGCTGCCAAAACAACTGCACCTCAAAGCCAAAGCTTCCAGACTTTTTTCCTGTTGGAAAGAGCTGCTGATCCCTTTTTTCACCCCTGCGCTTTAAAGGCCGGTCCCATCTCCTGAAAAATTTTCTCCAAATGAAGATTCCTGCCAGACAAAAGGTGCCACCACAGAAACCTCTTGCTGCCCAAGAAGTTCCCAGGTTGCCCCCACAACTGCATCTCAAAGCCAAAGCTTCCAGACTTTTTTTCCTGGTGGAAAGAGCTGCTGATCCCTTTTTTCAGCCCTGCACTGCAATGGCCGGTCCCACCTGCTGAAAAATTTACTCCAAATGAAGATTCCTGCCAGACTAAAGGTGCCACCACAGAAACCTCTTGCTGCCCAAGAAGTTCCCAGGTTGCCCCCACAACTGCATCTCAAAGCCAAAGCTTCCAGACTTTTTTTCCTGGTGGAAAGAGCTGCTGATCCCTTTTTTCAACCCTGCACTGCAATGGCCGGTCCCACCTCCTGCAAAATTTACTACAAATGAAGATTCCTGCCAGACAAAAGGTGCCACCACTAAAAGATCTTTGCTGCCCAAGGAGTTCCCAGGCTGCCCCACCAACTGCACCTCAAAGCCAAAGCTTCCAGATTTTTTTCCTGGTAGAAAGAGCTGCTGTTCCCTTTTTTTCTGCCCTGCGCTGTAAAGACCTGTCCCACCTCCTGAAAAATTTACTCCAAATGAAGATTCCTGCCAGACAAAAGGTGCCACCACAGAAAGATCTTTGCTGCCCAAGAAGTTCCCAGGCTGCCCCACCAACTGCACCTCAAAGCCAAAGCTTCCAGACTTTTTTCCTGGTGGAAAGAGCTGCTGATCCCTTTTTTTCTGCCCTGCACTGCAATGGCCGGTCCCATCTCCTAAAACATTTACTCCAAATGAAGATTCCTGCCAGACAAAAGGTGCCACCACAGAAACCTCTTGCTGCCCAAGAAGTGCCCAGGCTGCCAAAACAACTGCACCTCAAAGCCAAAGCTTCCAGACTTTTTTTCCTGGTGGAAAGAGCTGCTGATCCCTTTTTTCAGCCCTGCGCTGTAAAGGCCTCTCCCATCTCCTGAAAAATTTACTCCAAATGAAGATTCCTGCCAGACAAAAGGTGCCACAACAGAAACCTCTTGCTGCCCAAGAAGTGCCCAGGCTGCCCCAACAACTGCACCTCAAAGCCAAAGCTTCCAGACTTTTTTTCCTGGTGGGAAAGAGCTGCTGTTGCCTTTTATCAGCCGTGCAATGTAAAGACCTGTCCCATCTCCTGAAAAATTTACTCCAAGTGAAGATTCCTGCCAGACAAAAGGTGCCACCACTGAAAGATCTTTGCTGCCCAAGGAGTTCCCAGGCTGCCCCACCAACTGCACCTCAAAGCCAAAGCTTCCAGATTTTTTTCCTGGTAGAAAGAGCTGCTGTTCCCTTTTTTCTGCCCTGCGCTGTAAAGACCTGTCCCATCTCCTGAAAAATTTACTCCAAATGAAGATTCCTGCCAGACTAAAGGTGCCACCACAGAAAGGTCTTGCTGCCCAAGAAGTACCCAGGCTACCCCAACAACTGCATCTCAAAGCCAAAGCTTCCAGACTATTTTTCCTGGTGGAAAGAGCTGCTGTTCCCTTTTTTTTCAGCCTTGCACTGCAATGGCCGGTCCCACCCTATGAAAAATGGAATCCAAATGAAGATTCCTGCCAGACAAAAGGTGCCACCACAGAGAGATCTTTGCTGCCCAAGAAGTTCCCAGGTTGCCCCAAAACTGCACCTCGAAGCCAAAGCTTCCAGACTTGTTTTCCTGGTGGAAAGAGCTGCTGTTCCCTTTTTTCAGCCCTGCACTGTAAAGGCCTGTCCCACCATCTGAAAAATTTACTCCAAATGAAGATTCCTGCCAGACAAAAGGTGCCACAACCTAAAGGTCTTGCTGCCCAAGGAGTTCCCAGGCTGCCCCACCAACTGCACCTCAAAGCCAAAGCTTCCAGACTTTTTTTCCTGGTAGAAAGAGCTGCTGTTCCCTTTTTTCTGCCCTGCGCTGTAAAGACCTGTCCCATCTCCTGAAAAATTTACTCCAAATGAAGACTCCTGCCAGACAAAAGGTGCCACCACAGAAAGATCTTTGCTGCCCAAGAAGTGCCCAGGCTGCCAAAACAACTGCACCTCAAAGCCAAAGCTTCCAGACATTTTTTCCTGGTAGAAAGAGCTGCTGTTCCCTTTTTTTCAGCCCTGCACTGCAATGGCCGGTCCCACCTCCTGGAAAATGGAATTCAAATGAAGATTCCTGCCAGACAAAAGGTGCCACCACTAAAAGATCTTTGCTGCCCAAGGAGTTCCCAGGCTGCCCCACCAACTGCACCTCAAAGCCAAAGCTTCCAGACTTTTTTTCCTGGTAGAAAGAGCTGCTGTTCCCTTTTTTCTGCCCTGCGCTGTAAAGACCTGTCCCATCTCCTGAAAAATTTACTGCAAATGAAGACTCCTGCCAGACAAAAGGTGCCACCACAGAAACCTCTTGCTGCCCAAGAAGTGCCCAGGCTGCCAAAACAACTGCACCTCAAAGCCAAAGCTTCCAGACTTTTTTCCTGGTAGAAAGAGCTGCTGATCCCTTTTTTCTGCCCTGCGCTGCAATGGCCGGTCCCACCTCCTGAAAAATTTACTCCAAATGAAGATTCCTGCCAGACAAAAGGTGCCACCACAGAAAGATCTTTGCTGCCCAAGAAGTTCCCAGGCTGCCCCACCAACTGCACCTAAAGCCAAAGCTTCCAGACTTTTTTCCTGGTGGAAAGAGCTGCTGATCCCTTTTTTTCAGCCCTGCACTGCAATGGCCGGTCCCACCTCCTGAAAAATTTACTCCAAATGAAGATTCCTGCCAGACAAAAGGTGCCACCACAGAAACCTCTTGCTGCCCAAGAAGTGCCCAGGCTGCCCCAACAACTACACCTGGAGCCAAAGCTTCCAGACTTTTTTTCCTGGTGGAAAGAGCTGCTGATCCCTTTTTTCAGCCCTGCGCTGTAAAGGCCTCTCCCACCTCCTGAAAAATTTACTCCAAATGAAGATTCCTGCCAGACAAAAGGTGCCACAACAGAAACCTCTTGCTGCCCAAGAAGTGCCCAGGCTGCCCCAACAACTGCACCTCAAAGCCAAAGCTTCCAGACTTTTTTTCCTGGTGGAAAGAGCTGCTGTTGCCTTTTTTCAGCCGTGCAATGTAAAGACCTGTCCCATCTCCTGAAAAATTTACTCCAAGTGAAGATTCCTGCCAGACAAAAGGTGCCACCACTGAAAGATCTTTGCTGCCCAAGGAGTTCCCAGGCTGCCCCACCAACTGCACCTCAAAGCCAAAGCTTCCAGATTTTTTTCCTGGTAGAAAGAGCTGCTGTTCCCTTTTTTCTGCCCTGCGCTGTAAAGACCTGTCCCATCTCCTGAAAAATTTACTCCAAATGAAGACTCCTGCCAGACAAAAGGTGCCACCACAGAAAGATCTTTGCTGCCCAAGAAGTGCCCAGGCTGCCAAAACAACTGCACCTCAAAGCCAAAGCTTCCAGACATTTTTTCCTGGTAGAAAGAGCTGCTGTTCCCTTTTTTTCAGCCCTGCACTGCAATGGCCGGTCCCACCTCCTGGAAAATGGAATCCAAATGAAGATTCCTGCCAGACAAAAGGTGCCACCACTAAAAGATCTTTGCTGCCCAAGGAGTTCCCAGGCTGCCCCACCAACTGCACCTCAAAGCCAAAGCTTCCAGACTTTTTTTCCTGGTAGAAAGAGCTGCTGTTCCCTTTTTTCTGCCCTGCGCTGTAAAGACCTGTCCCATCTCCTGAAAAATTTACTGCAAATGAAGACTCCTGCCAGACAAAAGGTGCCACCACAGAAACCTCTTGCTGCCCAAGAAGTGCCCAGGCTGCCAAAACAACTGCACCTCAAAGCCAAAGCTTCCAGACTTTTTTTCCTGGTAGAAAGAGCTGCTGATCCCTTTTTTCTGCCCTGCGCTGCAATGGCCAGTCCCACCTCCTGAAAAATTTACTCCAAATGAAGATTCCTGCCAGACAAAAGGTGCCACCACAGAAAGATCTTTGCTGCCCAAGAAGTTCCCAGGCTGCCCCACCAACTGCACCTCAAAGCCAAAGCTTCCAGACTTTTTTCCTGGTGGAAAGAGCTGCTGTTCCCTTTTTTTCAGCCCTGCACTGCAATGGCCGGTCCCACCTCCTGAAAAATTTACTCCAAATGAAGATTCCTGCCAGACAAAAGGTGCCACCACAGAAACCTCTTGCTGCCCAAGAAGTGCCCAGGCTGCCCCAACAACTACACCTGGAGCCAAAGCTTCCAGACTTTTTTTCCTGGTGGAAAGAGCTGCTGATCCCTTTTTTCAGCCCTGCGCTGTAAAGGCCTCTCCCACCTCCTGAAAAATTTACTCCAAATGAAGATTCCTGCCAGACAAAAGGTGCCACAACAGAAACCTCTTGCTGCCCAAGAAGTGCCCAGGCTGCCCCAACAACTGCACCTCAAAGCCAAAGCTTCCAGACTTTTTTTCCTGGTGGAAAGAGCTGCTGATCCCTTTTTTCAGCCGTGCAATGTAAAGACCTGTCCCATCTCCTGAAAAATTTACTCCAAGTGAAGATTCCTGCCAGACAAAAGGTGCCACCACTGAAAGATCTTTGCTGCCCAAGGAGTTCCCAGGCTGCCCCACCAACTGCACCTCAAAGCCAAAGCTTCCAGATTTTTTTCCTGGTAGAAAGAGCTGCTGTTCCCTTTTTTCTGCCCTGCGCTGTAAAGACCTGTCCCATCTCCTGAAAAATTTACTGCAAATGAAGACTCCTGCCAGACAAAAGGTGCCACCACAGAAAGATCTTTGCTGCCCAAGAAGTGCCCAGGCTGCCAAAACAACTGCACCTCAAAGCCAAAGCTTCCAGACATTTTTTCCTGGTAGAAAGAGCTGCTGTTCCCTTTTTTTCAGCCCTGCACTGCAATGGCCGGTCCCACCTCCTGGAAAATGGAATCCAAATGAAGATTCCTGCCAGACAAAAGGTGCCACCACTAAAAGATCTTTGCTGCCCAAGGAGTTCCCAGGCTGCCCCACCAACTGCACCTCAAAGCCAAAGCTTCCAGACTTTTTTTCCTGGTAGAAAGAGCTGCTGTTCCCTTTTTTCTGCCCTGCGCTGTAAAGACCTGTCCCATCTCCTGAAAAATTTACTCCAAATGAAGACTCCTGCCAGACAAAAGGTGCCACCACAGAAACCTCTTGCTGCCCAAGAAGTGCCCAGGCTGCCAAAACAACTGCACCTCAAAGCCAAAGCTTCCAGACTTTTTTCCTGGTGGAAAGAGCTGCTGATCCCTTTTTTCAGCCCTGCGCTTTAAAGGCCGGTCCCATCTCCTGAAAAATTTTCTCCAAATGAAGATTCCTGCCAGACAAAAGGTGCCACCACAGAAACCTCTTGCTGCCCAAGAAGTTCCCAGGTTGCCCCCACAACTGCATCTCAAAGCCAAAGCTTCCAGACTTTTTTTCCTGGTAGAAAGAGCTGCTGTTCCCTTTTTTCAACCCTGCACTGCAATGGCCGGTCCCACCTCCTGCAAAATTTACTACAAATGAAGATTCCTGCCAGACTAAAGGTGCCACCACAGAAACCTCTTGCTGCCCAAGAAGTGCCCAGGCTGCCCCACCAACTACACCTGAAGCCAAAGGATCCAGACATTTTTCCTGGTGGAAAGAGCTGCTGATCCCTTTTTTCAGCCCTGCACTGCAATGGCCGGTCCCACCTGCTGAAAAATTTACTCCAAATGAAGATTCCTGCCAGACAAAAGGTGCCACCACAGAAACCTCTTGCTGCCCAAGAAGTGCCCAGGCTGCCCCAACAACTGCACCTCAAAGCCAAAGCTTCCAGACTTTTTTCCTGGTGGAAAGAGCTGCTGTTGCCTTTTTTCAGCCGTGCAATGTAAAGACCTGTCCCATCCCCTAAAAAATTTACTCCAAGTGAAGATTCCTGCCAGACAAAAGGTGCCACCACTAAAAGATCTTTGCTGCCCAAGGAGTTCCCAGGCTGCCCCACCAACTGCACCTCAAAGCCAAAGCTTCCAGATTTTTTTCCTGGTAGAAAGAGCTGCTGTTCCCTTTTTTCTGCCCTGCGCTGTAAAGACCTGTCCCACCTGCTGAAAAATTTACTCCAAATGAAGAATCCTGCCAGACAAAAGGTGCCACCACAGAAACCTCTTGCTGCCCAAGAAGTGCCCAGGCTGCCCCAACAACTGCACCTCAAAGCCAAAGCTTCCAGACTTTTTTCCTGGTAGAAAGAGCTGCTGATCCCTTTTTTCTGCCCTGCGCTGCAATGGCCGGTCCCACCTCCTGAAAAATTTACTCCAAATGAAGATTCCTGCCAGACAAAAGGTGCCACCACAGAAAGATCTTTGCTGCCCAAGAAGTTCCCAGGCTGCCCCACCAACTGCACCTCAAAGCCAAAGCTTCCAGACTTTTTTCCTGGTGGAAAGAGCTGCTGATCCCTTTTTTTCAGCCTTGCACTGCAATGGCCGGTCCCACCTCCTGAAAAATTTACTCCAAATGAAGATTCCTGCCAGACAAAAGGTGCCACCACAGAAACCTCTTGCTGCCCAAGAAGTGCCCAGGCTGCCCCAACAACTGAACCTGAAGCCAAAGCTTCCAGACTTTTTTTCCTGGTGGAAAGAGCTGCTGATCCCTTTTTTCAGCCCTGCGCTGTAAAGGCCTCTCCCACCTCCTGAAAAATTTACTCCAAATGAAGATTCCTGCCAGACAAAAGGTGCCACAACAGAAACCTCTTGCTGCCCAAGAAGTGCCCAGGCTGCCCCAACAACTGCACCTCAAAGCCAAAGCTTCCAGACTTTTTTTCCTGGTGGAAAGAGCTGCTGTTGCCTTTTTTCAGCCGTGCAATGTAAAGACCTGTCCCATCTCCTGAAAAATTTACTCCAAGTGAAGATTCCTGCCAGACAAAAGGTGCCACCACTAAAAGATCTTTGCTGCCCAAGGAGTTCCCAGGCTGCCCCACCAACTGCACCTCAAAGCCAAAGCTTCCAGATTTTTTTCCTGGTAGAAAGAGCTGCTGTTCCCTTTTTTCTGCCCTGCGCTGTAAAGACCTGTCCCATCTCCTGAAAAATTTACTCCAAATGAAGATTCCTGCCAGACTAAAGGTGCCACCACAGAAAGGTCTTGCTGCCCAAGAAGTACCCAGGCTACCCCAACAACTGCATCTCAAAGCCAAAGCTTCCAGACTATTTTTCCTGGTGGAAAGAGCTGCTGTTCCCTTTTTTTCAGCCTTGCACTGCAATGGCCGGTCCCACCCTATGAAAAATGGAATCCAAATGAAGATTCCTGCCAGACAAAAGGTGCCACCACAGAGAGATCTTTGCTGCCCAAGAAGTTCCCAGGTTGCCCCAAAACTGCACCTCGAAGCCAAAGCTTCCAGACTTGTTTTCCTGGTGGAAAGAGCTGCTGTTCCCTTTTTTCAGCCCTGCACTGTAAAGGCCTGTCCCACCATCTGAAAAATTTACTCCAAATGAAGATTCCTGCCAGACAAAAGGTGCCACAACCTAAAGGTCTTGCTGCCCAAGGAGTTCCCAGGCTGCCCCACCAACTGCACCTCAAAGCCAAAGCTTCCAGACTTTTTTTCCTGGTAGAAAGAGCTGCTGTTCCCTTTTTTCTGCCCTGCGCTGTAAAGACCTGTCCCATCTCCTGAAAAATTTACTCCAAATGAAGACTCTTGCCAGACAAAAGGTGCCACCACAGAAAGATCTTTGCTGCCCAAGAAGTGCCCAGGCTGCCAAAACAACTGCACCTCAAAGCCAAAGCTTCCAGACATTTTTTCCTGGTAGAAAGAGCTGCTGTTCCCTTTTTTTCAGCCCTGCACTGCAATGGCCGGTCCCACCTCCTGGAAAATGGAATCCAAATGAAGATTCCTGCCAGACAAAAGGTGCCACCACTAAAAGATCTTTGCTGCCCAAGGAGTTCCCAGGCTGCCCCACCAACTGCACCTCAAAGCCAAAGCTTCCAGACTTTTTTTCCTGGTAGAAAGAGCTGCTGTTCCCTTTTTTCTGCCCTGCGCTGTAAAGACCTGTCCCATCTCCTGAAAAATTTACTCCAAATGAAGACTCCTGCCAGACAAAAGGTGCCACCACAGAAACCTCTTGCTGCCCAAGAAGTGCCCAGGCTGCCAAAACAACTGCACCTCAAAGCCAAAGCTTCCAGACTTTTTTCCTGGTAGAAAGAGCTGCTGATCCCTTTTTTCTGCCCTGCGCTGCAATGGCCGGTCCCACCTCCTGAAAAATTTACTCCAAATGAAGATTCCTGCCAGACAAAAGGTGCCACCACAGAAAGATCTTTGCTGCCCAAGAAGTTCCCAGGCTGCCCCACCAACTGCACCTCAAAGCCAAAGCTTCCAGACTTTTTTCCTGGTGGAAAGAGCTGCTGATCCCTTTTTTTCAGCCCTGCACTGCAATGGCCGGTCCCACCTCCTGAAAAATTTACTCCAAATGAAGATTCCTGCCAGACAAAAGGTGCCACCACAGAAACCTCTTGCTGCCCAAGAAGTGCCCAGGCTGCCCCAACAACTACACCTGAAGCCAAAGCTTCCAGACTTTTTTTCCTGGTGGAAAGAGCTGCTGATCCCTTTTTTCAGCCCTGCGCTGTAAAGGCCTCTCCCACCTCCTGAAAAATTTACTCCAAATGAAGATTCCTGCCAGACAAAAGGTGCCACAACAGAAACCTCTTGCTGCCCAAGAAGTGCCCAGGCTGCCCCAACAACTGCACCTCAAAGCCAAAGCTTCCAGACTTTTTTTCCTGGTGGAAAGAGCTGCTGTTGCCTTTTTTCAGCCGTGCAATGTAAAGACCTGTCCCATCTCCTGAAAAATTTACTCCAAGTGAAGATTCCTGCCAGACAAAAGGTGCCACCACTGAAAGATCTTTGCTGCCCAAGGAGTTCCCAGGCTGCCCCACCAACTGCACCTCAAAGCCAAAGCTTCCAGACATTTTTTCCTGGTAGAAAGAGCTGCTGTTCCCTTTTTTTCAGCCCTGCACTGCAATGGCCGGTCCCACCTCCTGGAAAATGGAATCCAAATGAAGATTCCTGCCAGACAAAAGGTGCCACCACTAAAAGATCTTTGCTGCCCAAGGAGTTCCCAGGCTGCCCCACCAACTGCACCTCAAAGCCAAAGCTTCCAGACTTTTTTTCCTGGTAGAAAGAGCTGCTGATCCCTTTTTTCTGCCCTGCGCTGTAAAGACCTGTCCCATCTCCTGAAAAATTTACTCCAAATGAAGACTCCTGCCAGACAAAAGGTGCCACCACAGAAACCTCTTGCTGCCCAAGAAGTGCCCAGGCTGCCAAAACAACTGCACCTCAAAGCCAAAGCTTCCAGACTTTTTTCCTGTTGGAAAGAGCTGCTGATCCCTTTTTTCACCCCTGCGCTTTAAAGGCCGGTCCCATCTCCTGAAAAATTTTCTCCAAATGAAGATTCCTGCCAGACAAAAGGTGCCACCACAGAAACCTCTTGCTGCCCAAGAAGTTCCCAGGTTGCCCCCACAACTGCATCTCAAAGCCAAAGCTTCCAGACTTTTTTTCCTGGTGGAAAGAGCTGCTGATCCCTTTTTTCAGCCCTGCACTGCAATGGCCGGTCCCACCTGCTGAAAAATTTACTCCAAATGAAGATTCCTGCCAGACTAAAGGTGCCACCACAGAAACCTCTTGCTGCCCAAGAAGTTCCCAGGTTGCCCCCACAACTGCATCTCAAAGCCAAAGCTTCCAGACTTTTTTTCCTGGTGGAAAGAGCTGCTGATCCCTTTTTTCAACCCTGCACTGCAATGGCCGGTCCCACCTCCTGCAAAATTTACTACAAATGAAGATTCCTGCCAGACAAAAGGTGCCACCACTAAAAGATCTTTGCTGCCCAAGGAGTTCCCAGGCTGCCCCACCAACTGCACCTCAAAGCCAAAGCTTCCAGATTTTTTTCCTGGTAGAAAGAGCTGCTGTTCCCTTTTTTCTGCCCTGCGCTGTAAAGACCTGTCCCACCTCCTGAAAAATTTACTCCAAATGAAGATTCCTGCCAGACAAAAGGTGCCACCACAGAAAGATCTTTGCTGCCCAAGAAGTTCCCAGGCTGCCCCACCAACTGCACCTCAAAGCCAAAGCTTCCAGACTTTTTTCCTGGTGGAAAGAGCTGCTGATCCCTTTTTTCAGCCCTGCACTGCAATGGCCGGTCCCATCTCCTAAAACATTTACTCCAAATGAAGATTCCTGCCAGACAAAAGGTGCCACCACAGAAACCTCTTGCTGCCCAAGAAGTGCCCAGGCTGCCCCACCAACTGCACCTCAAAGCCAAAGCTTCCAGACTTTTTTTCCTGGTGGAAAGAGCTGCTGATCCCTTTTTTCAGCCCTGCGCTGTAAAGGCCTCTCCCATCTCCTGAAAAATTTACTCCAAATGAAGATTCCTGCCAGACAAAAGGTGCCACAACAGAAACCTCTTGCTGCCCAAGAAGTGCCCAGGCTGCCCCAACAACTGCACCTCAAAGCCAAAGCTTCCAGACTTTTTTTCCTGGTGGAAAGAGCTGCTGTTGCCTTTTTTCAGCCGTGCAATGTAAAGACCTGTCCCATCTCCTGAAAAATTTACTCCAAGTGAAGATTCCTGCCAGACTAAAGGTGCCACCACAGAAAGGTCTTGCTGCCCAAGAAGTACCCAGGCTACCCCAACAACTGCATCTCAAAGCCAAAGCTTCCAGACTATTTTTCCTGGTGGAAAGAGCTGCTGTTCCCTTTTTTTCAGCCTTGCACTGCAATGGCCGGTCCCACCCTATGAAAAATGGAATCCAAATGAAGATTCCTGCCAGACAAAAGGTGCCACCACAGAGAGATCTTTGCTGCCCAAGAAGTTCCCAGGTTGCCCCAAAACTGCACCTCGAAGCCAAAGCTTCCAGACTTGTTTTCCTGGTGGAAAGAGCTGCTGTTCCCTTTTTTCAGCCCTGCACTGTAAAGGCCTGTCCCACCATCTGAAAAATTTACTCCAAATGAAGATTCCTGCCAGACAAAAGGTGCCACAACCTAAAGGTCTTGCTTGCCCAAGGAGTTCCCAGGCTGCCCCAACAACTGCACCTCAAAGCCAAAGCTTCCAGACTTTTTTTCCTGGTAGAAAGAGCTGCTGTTCCCTTTTTTCTGCCCTGCGCTGTAAAGACCTGTCCCATCTCCTGAAAAATTTACTCCAAATGAAGACTCCTGCCAGACAAAAGGTGCCACCACAGAAAGATCTTTGCTGCCCAAGAAGTGCCCAGGCTGCCAAAACAACTGCACCTCAAAGCCAAAGCTTCCAGACATTTTTTCCTGGTAGAAAGAGCTGCTGTTCCCTTTTTTTCAGCCCTGCACTGCAATGGCCGGTCCCACCTCCTGGAAAATGGAATCCAAATGAAGATTCCTGCCAGACAAAAGGTGCCACCACTAAAAGATCTTTGCTGCCCAAGGAGTTCCCAGGCTGCCCCACCAACTGCACCTCAAAGCCAAAGCTTCCAGACTTTTTTTCCTGGTAGAAAGAGCTGCTGTTCCCTTTTTTCTGCCCTGCGCTGTAAAGACCTGTCCCATCTCCTGAAAAATTTACTGCAAATGAAGACTCCTGCCAGACAAAAGGTGCCACCACAGAAACCTCTTGCTGCCCAAGAAGTGCCCAGGCTGCCAAAACAACTGCACCTCAAAGCCAAAGCTTCCAGACTTTTTTCCTGGTAGAAAGAGCTGCTGATCCCTTTTTTTCTGCCCTGCGCTGCAATGGCCGGTCCCACCTCCTGAAAAATTTACTCCAAATGAAGATTCCTGCCAGACAAAAGGTGCCACCACAGAAAGATCTTTGCTGCCCAAGAAGTTCCCAGGCTGCCCCACCAACTGCACCTCAAAGCCAAAGCTTCCAGACTTTTTTCCTGGTGGAAAGAGCTGCTGATCCCTTTTTTTCAGCCCTGCACTGCAATGGCCGGTCCCACCTCCTGAAAAATTTACTCCAAATGAAGATTCCTGCCAGACAAAAGGTGCCACCACAGAAACCTCTTGCTGCCCAAGAAGTGCCCAGGCTGCCCCAACAACTACACCTGGAGCCAAAGCTTCCAGACTTTTTTTCCTGGTGGAAAGAGCTGCTGATCCCTTTTTTCAGCCCTGCGCTGTAAAGGCCTCTCCCACCTCCTGAAAAATTTACTCCAAATGAAGATTCCTGCCAGACAAAAGGTGCCACCACAGAAACCTCTTGCTGCCCAAGAAGTGCCCAGGCTGCCCCAACAACTACACCTGGAGCCAAAGCTTCCAGACTTTTTTTCCTGGTGGAAAGAGCTGCTGATCCCTTTTTTCAGCCCTGCGCTGTAAAGGCCTCTCCCACCTCCTGAAAAATTTACTCCAAATGAAGATTCCTGCCAGACAAAAGGTGCCACAACAGAAACCTCTTGCTGCCCAAGAAGTGCCCAGGCTGCCCCCAACAACTGCACCTCAAAGCCAAAGCTTCCAGACTTTTTTTCCTGGTGGAAAGAGCTGCTGTTGCCTTTTTTCAGCCGTGCAATGTAAAGACCTGTCCCATCTCCTGAAAAATTTACTCCAAGTGAAGATTCCTGCCAGACAAAAGGTGCCACCACTGAAAGATCTTTGCTGCCCAAGGAGTTCCCAGGCTGCCCCACCAACTGCACCTCAAAGCCAAAGCTTCCAGATTTTTTTCCTGGTAGAAAGAGCTGCTGTTCCCTTTTTTCTGCCCTGCGCTGTAAAGACCTGTCCCATCTCCTGAAAAATTTACTCCAAATGAAGACTCCTGCCAGACAAAAGGTGCCACCACAGAAAGATCTTTGCTGCCCAAGAAGTGCCCAGGCTGCCAAAACAACTGCACCTCAAAGCCAAAGCTTCCAGACATTTTTTCCTGGTAGAAAGAGCTGCTGTTCCCTTTTTTTCAGCCCTGCACTGCAATGGCCGGTCCCACCTCCTGGAAAATGGAATCCAAATGAAGATTCCTGCCAGACAAAAGGTGCCACCACTAAAAGATCTTGCTGCCCAAGGAGTTCCCAGGCTGCCCCACCAACTGCACCTCAAAGCCAAAGCTTCCAGACTTTTTTTCCTGGTAGAAAGAGCTGCTGTTCCCTTTTTTCTGCCCTGCGCTGTAAAGACCTGTCCCATCTCCTGAAAAATTTACTCCAAATGAAGACTCCTGCCAGACAAAAGGTGCCACCACAGAAACCTCTTGCTGCCCAAGAAGTGCCCAGGCTGCCAAAACAACTGCACCTCAAAGCCAAAGCTTCCAGACTTTTTTCCTGGTGGAAAGAGCTGCTGATCCCTTTTTTCAGCCCTGCGCTTTAAAGGCCGGTCCCATCTCCTGAAAAATTTTCTCCAAATGAAGATTCCTGCCAGACAAAAGGTGCCACCACAGAAACCTCTTGCTGCCCAAGAAGTTCCCAGGTTGCCCCCACAACTGCATCTCAAAGCCAAAGCTTCCAGACTTTTTTTCCTGGTGGAAAGAGCTGCTGTTCCCTTTTTTCAACCCTGCACTGCAATGGCCGGTCCCACCTCCTGCAAAATTTACTACAAATGAAGATTCCTGCCAGACTAAAGGTGCCACCACAGAAACCTCTTGCTGCCCAAGAAGTGCCCAGGCTGCCCCACCAACTACACCTGAAGCCAAAGGATCCAGACATTTTTCCTGGTGGAAAGAGCTGCTGATCCCTTTTTTCAGCCCTGCACTGCAATGGCCGGTCCCACCTGCTGAAAAATTTACTCCAAATGAAGATTCCTGCCAGACAAAAGGTGCCACCACAGAAACCTCTTGCTGCCCAAGAAGTGCCCAGGCTGCCCCAACAACTGCACCTCAAAGCCAAAGCTTCCAGACTTTTTTCCTGGTGGAAAGAGCTGCTGTTGCCTTTTTTCAGCCGTGCAATGTAAAGACCTGTCCCATCCCCTAAAAAATTTACTCCAAGTGAAGATTCCTGCCAGACAAAAGGTGCCACCACTAAAAGATCTTTGCTGCCCAAGGAGTTCCCAGGCTGCCCCACCAACTGCACCTCAAAGCCAAAGCTTCCAGATTTTTTTCCTGGTAGAAAGAGCTGCTGTTCCCTTTTTTCTGCCCTGCGCTGTAAAGACCTGTCCCACCTGCTGAAAAATTTACTCCAAATGAAGAATCCTGCCAGACAAAAGGTGCCACCACAGAACCTCTTGCTGCCCAAGAAGTGCCCAGGCTGCCCCAACAACTGCACCTCAAAGCCAAAGCTTCCAGACTTTTTTCCTGGTAGAAAGAGCTGCTGATCCCTTTTTTCTGCCCTGCGCTGCAATGGCCGGTCCCACCTCCTGAAAAATTTACTCCAAATGAAGATTCCTGCCAGACAAAAGGTGCCACCACAGAAAGATCTTTGCTGCCCAAGAAGTTCCCAGGCTGCCCCACCAACTGCACCTCAAAGCCAAAGCTTCCAGACTTTTTTCCTGGTGGAAAGAGCTGCTGATCCCTTTTTTTCAGCCTTGCACTGCAATGGCCGGTCCCACCTCCTGAAAAATTTACTCCAAATGAAGATTCCTGCCAGACAAAAGTGCCACCACAGAAACCTCTTGCTGCCCAAGAAGTGCCCAGGCTGCCCCAACAACTGAACCTGAAGCCAAGCTTCCAGACTTTTTTTCCTGGTGGAAAGAGCTGCTGATCCCTTTTTTCAGCCCTGCGCTGTAAAGGCCTCTCCCACCTCCTGAAAAATTTACTCCAAATGAAGATTCCTGCCAGACAAAAGGTGCCACAACAGAAACCTCTTGCTGCCCAAGAAGTGCCCAGGCTGCCCCAACAACTGCACCTCAAAGCCAAAGCTTCCAGACTTTTTTTCCTGGTGGAAAGAGCTGCTGTTGCCTTTTTTCAGCCGTGCAATGTAAAGACCTGTCCCATCTCCTGAAAAATTTACTCCAAGTGAAGATTCCTGCCAGACAAAAGGTGCCACCACTAAAAGATCTTTGCTGCCCAAGGAGTTCCCAGGCTGCCCCACCAACTGCACCTCAAAGCCAAAGCTTCCAGATTTTTTTCCTGGTAGAAAGAGCTGCTGTTCCCTTTTTTCTGCCCTGCGCTGTAAAGACCTGTCCCATCTCCTGAAAAATTTACTCCAAATGAAGATTCCTGCCAGACTAAAGGTGCCACCACAGAAAGGTCTTGCTGCCCAAGAAGTACCCAGGCTACCCCAACAACTGCATCTCAAAGCCAAAGCTTCCAGACTATTTTTCCTGGTGGAAAGAGCTGCTGTTCCCTTTTTTTCAGCCTTGCACTGCAATGCCGGTCCCACCCTATGAAAAATGGAATCCAAATGAAGATTCCTGCCAGACAAAAGGTGCCACCACAGAGAGATCTTTGCTGCCCAAGAAGTTCCCAGGTTGCCCCAAAACTGCACCTCGAAGCCAAAGCTTCCAGACTTGTTTTCCTGGTGGAAAGAGCTGCTGTTCCCTTTTTTCAGCCCTGCACTGTAAAGGCCTGTCCCACCATCTGAAAAATTTACTCCAAATGAAGATTCCTGCCAGACAAAAGGTGCCACAACCTAAAGGTCTTGCTGCCCAAGGAGTTCCCAGGCTGCCCCACCAACTGCACCTCAAAGCCAAAGCTTCCAGACTTTTTTTCCTGGTAGAAAGAGCTGCTGTTCCCTTTTTTCTGCCCTGCGCTGTAAAGACCTGTCCCATCTCCTGAAAAATTTACTCCAAATGAAGACTCCTGCCAGACAAAAGGTGCCACCACAGAAACCTCTTGCTGCCCAAGAAGTGCCCAGGCTGCCAAAACAACTGCACCTCAAAGCCAAAGCTTCCAGACTTTTTTCCTGGTAGAAAGAGCTGCTGATCCCTTTTTTCTGCCCTGCGCTGCAATGGCCGGTCCCACCTCCTGAAAAATTTACTCCAAATGAAGATTCCTGCCAGACAAAAGGTGCCACCACAGAAAGATCTTTGCTGCCCAAGAAGTTCCCAGGCTGCCCCACCAACTGCACCTCAAAGCCAAAGCTTCCAGACTTTTTTCCTGGTGGAAAGAGCTGCTGATCCCTTTTTTTCAGCCCTGCACTGCAATGGCCGGTCCCACCTCCTGAAAAATTTACTCCAAATGAAGATTCCTGCCAGACAAAAGGTGCCACCCACAGAAACCTCTTGCTGCCCAAGAAGTGCCCAGGCTGCCCCAACAACTACACCTGAAGCCAAAGCTTCCAGACTTTTTTTCCTGGTGGAAAGAGCTGCTGATCCCTTTTTTCAGCCCTGCGCTGTAAAGGCCTCTCCCACCTCCTGAAAAATTTACTCCAAATGAAGATTCCTGCCAGACAAAAGGTGCCACAACAGAAACCTCTTGCTGCCCAAGAAGTGCCCAGGCTGCCCCAACAACTGCACCTCAAAGCCAAAGCTTCCAGACTTTTTTTCCTGGTGGAAAGAGCTGCTGTTGCCTTTTTTCAGCCGTGCAATGTAAAGACCTGTCCCATCTCCTGAAAAATTTACTCCAAGTGAAGATTCCTGCCAGACAAAAGGTGCCACCACTGAAAGATCTTTGCTGCCCAAGGAGTTCCCAGGCTGCCCCACCAACTGCACCTCAAAGCCAAAGCTTCCAGATTTTTTTCCTGGTAGAAAGAGCTGCTGTTCCCTTTTTTCTGCCCTGCGCTGTAAAGACCTGTCCCATCTCCTGAAAAATTTACTCCAAATGAAGACTCCTGCCAGACAAAAGGTGCCACCACAGAAAGATCTTTGCTGCCCAAGAAGTGCCCAGGCTGCCAAAACAACTGCACCTCAAAGCCAAAGCTTCCAGATATTTTTTCCTGGTAGAAAGAGCTGCTGTTCCCTTTTTTTCAGCCCTGCACTGCAATGGCCGGTCCCACCTCCTGGAAAATGGAATCCAAATGAAGATTCCTGCCAGACAAAAGGTGCCACCACTAAAAGATCTTTGCTGCCCAAGGAGTTCCCAGGCTGCCCCACCAACTGCACCTCAAAGCCAAAGCTTCCAGACTTTTTTTCCTGGTAGAAAGAGCTGCTGTTCCCTTTTTTCAACCCTGCACTGCAATGGCCGGTCCCACCTCCTGCAAAATTTACTACAAATGAAGATTCCTGCCAGACTAAAGGTGCCACCACAGAAACCTCTTGCTGCCCAAGAAGTGCCCAGGCTGCCCCACCAACTACACCTGAAGCCAAAGGATCCAGACATTTTTCCTGGTGGAAAGAGCTGCTGATCCCTTTTTTCAGCCCTGCACTGCAATGGCCGGTCCCACCTGCTGAAAAATTTACTCCAAATGAAGATTCCTGCCAGACTAAAGGTGCCACCACAGAAACCTCTTGCTGCCCAAGAAGTTCCCAGGTTGCCCCCACAACTGCATCTCAAAGCCAAAGCTTCCAGACTTTTTTTCCTGGTGGAAAGAGCTGCTGATCCCTTTTTTCAACCCTGCACTGCAATGGCCGGTCCCACCTCCTGCAAAATTTACTCCAAATGAAGATTCCTGCCAGACATAAGGTGCCACCACAGAAACCTCTTGCTGCCCAAGAAGTGCCCAGGCTGCCCCACTAACTGCACCTCAAAGCCAAAGCTTCCAGACTTTTTTTCCTGGTGGAAAGATCTGCTGATCCCTTTTTTCAGCCCTGCGCTGTAAAGGCCTCTCCCATCTCCTGAAAAATTTACTCCAAATGAAGATTCCTGCCAGACAAAAGGTGCCACAACAGAAACCTCTTGCTGCCCAAGAAGTGCCCAGGCTGCCCCAACAACTGCACCTCAAAGCCAAAGCTTCCAGACTTTTTTTCCTGGTGGAAAGAGCTGCTGTTGTCTTTTTTCAGCCGTGCAATGTAAAGACCTGTCCCATCTCCTGAAAAATTTACTCCAAGTGAAGATTCCTGCCAGACAAAAGGTGCCACCACTAAAAGATCTTTGCTGCCCAAGGAGTTCCCAGGCTGCCCCACCAACTGCACCTCAAAGCCAAAGCTTCCAGATTTTTTTCCTGATAGAAAGAGCTGCTGTTCCCTTTTTTCTGCCCTGCGCTGTAAAGACCTGTCCAATCTCCTGAAAAATTTACTCCAAATGAAGATTCCTGCCAGACTAAAGGTGCCACCACAGAAAGATCTTTGCTGCCCAAGAAGTACCCAGGCTACCCCAACAACTGCATCTCAAAGCCAAAGCTTCCAGACTATTTTTCCTGGTGGAAAGAGCTGCTGTTCCCTTTTTTTCAGCCTTGCACTGCAATGGCCGGTCCCACCCTATGAAAAATGGAATCCAAATGAAGATTCCTGCCAGACAAAAGGTGCCACCACAGAGAGATCTTTGCTGCCCAAGAAGTTCCCAGGTTGCCCCAAAACTGCACCTCGAAGCCAAAGCTTCCAGACTTGTTTTCCTGGTGGAAAGAGCTGCTGTTCCCTTTTTTCAGCCCTGCACTGCAATGGCCGGTCCCACCATCTGAAAAATTTACTCCAAATGAAGATTCCTGCCAGACAAAAGGTGCCACCACAGAAACCTCTTGCTGCCCAAGAAGTGCCCAGGCTGCCCCAACAACTACACCTGAAGCCAAAGGATCCAGACATTTTTCCTGGTGGAAAGAGCTGCTGATCCCTTTTTTCAGCCCTGCACTGCAATGGCCGGTCCCACCTGCTGAAAAATTTACTCCAAATGAAGATTCCTGCCAGACTAAAGGTGCCACCACAGAAACCTCTTGCTGCCCAAGAAGTGCCCAGGCTGCCCCAACAACTGCACCTCAAAGCCAAAGCTTCCAGACTTTTTTCCTGGTGGAAAGAGCTGCTGTTGCCTTTTTTCAGCCGTGCAATGTAAAGACCTGTCCCATCCCCTAAAAAATTTACTCCAAGTGAAGATTCCTGCCAGACAAAAGGTGCCACCACTAAAAGATCTTTGCTGCCCAAGGAGTTCCCAGGCTGCCCCACCAACTGCACCTCAAAGCCAAAGCTTCCAGATTTTTTTCCTGGTAGAAAGAGCTGCTGTTCCCTTTTTTCTGCCCTGCGCTGTAAAGACCTGTCCCACCTCCTGAAAAATTGAATCCAAATGAAGATTCCTGCCAGACAAAAGGTGCCACCACAGAAAGATCTTTGCTGCCCAAGAAGTTCCCAGGCTGCCCCACCAACTGCACCTCAAAGCCAAAGCTTCCAGACTTTTTTCCTGGTGGAAAGAGCTGCTGATCCCTTTTTTCTGCCCTGCGCTGCAATGGCCGGTCCCATCTCCTAAAACATTTACTCCAAATGAAGATTCCTGCCAGACTAAAGGTGCCACCACAGAAAGATCTTTGCTGCCCAAGAAGTTGCCAGGTTGCCCTAACAACTGCACCTCAAAGCCAAAGCTTCCAGACATTTTCTCCTGGTGGAAAGAGCTGCTGTTCCCTTTTTTTCAGCCCTGCACTGCAATGGCCGGTCCCACCTCCTGAAAAATTTACTCCAAATGAAGATTTTTGCCAGACAAAAGGTGCCACCACAGAAACCTCTTGCTGCCCAAGGAGTGCCCAGGCTGCCCCAACAACTGCACCTCAAAGCCAAAGCTTCCAGACTTTTTTTCCTGGTGGAAAGAGCTGCTGTTGCCTTTTTTCAGCCGTGCAATGTAAAGACCTGTCCCATCTCCTGAAAAATTTACTCCAAGTGAAGATTCCTGCCAGACAAAAGGTGCCACCACTAAAAGATCTTTGCTGCCCAAGGAGTTCCCAGGCTGCCCCACCAACTGCACCTCAAAGCCAAAGCTTCCAGATTTTTTTCCTGGTAGAAAGAGCTGCTGTTCCCTTTTTTCTGCCCTGCGCTGTAAAGACCTGTCCCATCTCCTGAAAAATTTACTCCAAATGAAGGCTCCTGCCAGACAAAAGGTGCCACCACAGAAACCTCTTGCTGCCCAAGAAGTGCCCAGGCTGCCAAAACAACTGCACCTCAAAGCCAAAGCTTCCAGACTTTTTTCCTGGTGGAAAGAGCTGCTGATCCCTTTTTTTCAGCCCTGCACTGCAATGGCCGGTCCCACCTCCTGAAAAATTTACTCCAAATGAAGATTCCTGCCAGACAAAAGGTGCCACCACAGAAACCTCTTGCTGCCCAAGAAGTTCCCAGGCTGCCCCAACAACTGCACCTCAAAGCCAAAGCTTCCAGACTTTTTTCCTGGTGGAAAGAGCTGCTGATCCCTTTTTTCAGCCCTGCACTGCAGTGGCCGGTCCCACCTCCTGAAAAATTTACTCCAAATGAAGATTCCTGCCAGACAAAAGGTGCCACCACAGAAACCTCTTGCTGCCCAAGAAGTGCCCAGGCTGCCCTAAAAACTGCACCTCAAAGCCAAAGCTTCCAGACATTTTTTCCTGGTAGAAAGAGCTGCTGTTCCCTTTTTTTCAGCCCTGCACTGCAATAGCCGGTCCCACCTCCTGAAAAATTTACTCCAAGTGAAGATTCCTGCCAGACAAAAGGTGCCACCACTAAAAGATCTTTGCTGCCCAAGAAGTTCCCAGGCTGCCCCACCAACTGCACCTCAAAGCCAAAGCTTCCAGACTTTTTTTCCTGGTAGAAAGAGCTGCTGATCCCTTTTTTCAGCCCTGCGTTGCAATGGCCGGTCCCACCTCCTGAAAATTTACTCCAAATGAAGATTCCTGCCAGACAAAAGGTGCCACCACAGAAACCTCTTGCTGGCCAAGAAGTTCCCAGGCTGCCCCACCAACTGAACTGAAGCCAAAGCTTCCAGACTTTTTTTCCTGGTGGAAAGAGCTGCTGATGCCTTTTTTCAGTCCTGCGATGCTATGGCCTGTCCCACCTCCTGAAAAATTTACTCCAAATGAAGATTCCTGCCAGACAAAAAGTGCCACCACAGAAAGATCTTTGCTGCCCAAGAAGTTCCCAGGCTGCCAAAACAACTACACCTGAAGCCAAAGGATCCAGACATTTTTCCTGGTGGAAAGAGCTGCTGATCCCTTTTTTCAGCCCTACAATGCAATGGCCGGTCCCACCTCCTGAAAAATTTACTCCAAATGAAGACTCCTGCCAGACAAAAGGTGCCACCACAGAAAGATCTTTGCTGCCCAAGAAGTGCCAAGGCTACCCCAATAACTGCACCTCAAAGCCAAAGTTTCAAGACTTTTTTTCCTGGTGGAAAGAGCTGCTGTTCCCTTTTTTTCAGCCCTGCACTGCAATGGCCGGTCCCACCTACCAAAATTTACTCGAAATGACGATTCCTGACAGACAAAATGTTCCACAATAGAAAGTTCTTCCTTCCCAAGTAGTACCCAGGCTGCCCCACCAACTACTGCACCTCAAAGCCAAAGCTTCCAGACTTTTTTTCCTGTTGGAAAGAGCTGCTGTTCCCTTTTTTCAGCCCTGCGCTGTAAAGACCTGTCCCATCTCCTGAAAAATTTACTCCAAGTGAAGATTCCAGAGAGACAAAAGGTGCCACCACTAAAAGATCTTTGGTGCCCAGGAAGTGCCCAGGCTGCCCCAACAACTACACCTGAAAGCCAAAGCTTCCAGACTTTTTTCCTGGTGGAAAGAGCTGCTGTTCCCTTTTTTCAGCCCTGCGCTGCAATGGCCGGTACAACCTCCTGAAAAATTTACTCCAAATGAAGATTCCTGCCAGACAAAAGGTGCCACCACAGAAAGATCTTTGCTGCCCAAGAAGTGCCCAGGCTGCCCCAACAACTACACCTGAAGCCAAAGGATCCAGACATTTTTCCTGGTGGAAAGAGCTGCTGATCCCTTTTTTCAGCCCTGCACTGCAATGGCCAGTCCCACCTCCTGAAAAATTTACTCCAAATGAAGATTCCTGCCAGACAAATGGTGCCACCACAGAAACCTCTTGCTGCCCAAGAAGTTCCCAGGTTGCCCCCACAACTGCATCTCAAAGCCAAGGTGCCACCACAAAAAGGCCTTTTTCCCAAGAAGTGCCCAAGCTGCCCCAACAACTGCACCTCAAAGCCAAAGCTTCCAGACTTTTTTCCTGGTGGAAAGAGCTGCTGATCCCTTTTTTCAGCCCTGCACTGCAATGGCCGGTCCCACCTGCTGAAAAATTTACTCCAAATGAAGATTCCTGCCAGACAAAAGGTGCCACCACAGAAACCTCTTGCTGCCCAAGAAGTTCCCAGGCTGCCCCAACAACTGCACCTCAAAGCCAAAGCTTCCAGACTTTTTTTCCTGGTGGAAAGAGCTGCTGTTGCCTTTTTTCAGCCGTGCAATGTAAAGACCTGTCCCACCTCCTGAAAAATTTACTCCAAATGAAGATACCTGCCAGACAAAAGGTGCCACCACAGAAAGATCTTTGCTGCCCAAGAAGTTCCCAGGCTGCCAAAACAACTACACCTGAAGCCAAAGGATCCAGACATTTTTCCTGGTGGAAAGAGCTGCTGATCCCTTTTTTCAGCCCTACAATGCAATGGCCGGTCCCACCTCCTGAAAAATTTATCCAAATGAAGACTCCTGCCGGACAAAAGGTGCCACCACAGAAACCTCTTGCTGCCCAAGTAGTGCCCAGGCTGCCCCAACAACTACACCTGAAAGCCAAAGCTTCCAGACATATTTTTCTGGTAGAAAGAGCTGCTGATCTTTTTTTTTCAGCCCTGCACTGCAATGGCCGGTCCCACCCCATGAAAAATGGAATCTAAATGATGATTCCTGCAAGACAGAAGGTGCCACCACTAAAAGATCTTTGCTGCCCAAGAAGTGCCCAGGCTGCCCCAACAACTACACCTGGAGCCAAAGCTTCCAGACTTTTTTTCCTGGTGGAAAGAGCTGCTGATCCCTTTTTTCAGCCCTGCGCTGTAAAGGCCTCTCCCACCTCCTGAAAAATTTACTCCAAATGAAGATTCCTGCCAGACAAAAGGTGCCACCACAGAAACCTCTTGCTGCCCAAGAAGTGCCCAGGCTGCCCCAACAACTACACCTGGAGCCAAAGCTTCCAGACTTTTTTTCCTGGTGGAAAGAGCTGCTGATCCCTTTTTTCAGCCCTGCGCTGTAAAGGCCTCTCCCACCTCCTGAAAAATTTACTCCAAATGAAGATTCCTGCCAGACAAAAGGTGCCACAACAGAAACCTCTTGCTGCCCAAGAAGTGCCCAGGCTGCCCCAACAACTGCACCTCAAAGCCAAAGCTTCCAGACTTTTTTTCCTGGTGGAAAGAGCTGCTGTTGCCTTTTTTCAGCCGTGCAATGTAAAGACCTGTCCCATCTCCTGAAAAATTTACTCCAAGTGAAGATTCCTGCCAGACAAAAGGTGCCACCACTGAAAGATCTTTGCTGCCCAAGGAGTTCCCAGGCTGCCCCACCAACTGCACCTCAAAGCCAAAGCTTCCAGATTTTTTTCCTGGTAGAAAGAGCTGCTGTTCCCTTTTTTCTGCCCTGCGCTGTAAAGACCTGTCCCATCTCCTGAAAAATTTACTCCAAATGAAGACTCCTGCCAGACAAAAGGTGCCACCACAGAAAGATCTTTGCTGCCCAAGAAGTGCCCAGGCTGCCAAAACAACTGCACCTCAAAGCCAAAGCTTCCAGACATTTTTTCCTGGTAGAAAGAGCTGCTGTTCCCTTTTTTTCAGCCCTGCACTGCAATGGCCGGTCCCACCTCCTGGAAAATGGAATCCAAATGAAGATTCCTGCCAGACAAAAGGTGCCACCACTAAAAGATCTTTGCTGCCCAAGGAGTTCCCAGGCTGCCCCACCAACTGCACCTCAAAGCCAAAGCTTCCAGACTTTTTTTCCTGGTAGAAAGAGCTGCTGTTCCCTTTTTTCTGCCCTGCGCTGTAAAGACCTGTCCCATCTCCTGAAAAATTTACTCCAAATGAAGACTCCTGCCAGACAAAAGGTGCCACCACAGAAACCTCTTGCTGCCCAAGAAGTGCCCAGGCTGCCAAAACAACTGCACCTCAAAGCCAAAGCTTCCAGACTTTTTTCCTGGTGGAAAGAGCTGCTGATCCCTTTTTTCAGCCCTGCGCTTTAAAGGCCGGTCCCATCTCCTGAAAAATTTTCTCCAAATGAAGATTCCTGCCAGACAAAAGGTGCCACCACAGAAACCTCTTGCTGCCCAAGAAGTTCCCAGGTTGCCCCCACAACTGCATCTCAAAGCCAAAGCTTCCAGACTTTTTTTCCTGGTGGAAAGAGCTGCTGTTCCCTTTTTTCAACCCTGCACTGCAATGGCCGGTCCCACCTCCTGCAAAATTTACTACAAATGAAGATTCCTGCCAGACTAAAGGTGCCACCACAGAAACCTCTTGCTGCCCAAGAAGTGCCCAGGCTGCCCCACCAACTACACCTGAAGCCAAAGGATCCAGACATTTTTCCTGGTGGAAAGAGCTGCTGATCCCTTTTTTCAGCCCTGCACTGCAATGGCCGGTCCCACCTGCTGAAAAATTTACTCCAAATGAAGATTCCTGCCAGACAAAAGGTGCCACCACAGAAACCTCTTGCTGCCCAAGAAGTGCCCAGGCTGCCCCAACAACTGCACCTCAAAGCCAAAGCTTCCAGACTTTTTTCCTGGTGGAAAGAGCTGCTGTTGCCTTTTTTCAGCCGTGCAATGTAAAGACCTGTCCCATCCCCTAAAAAATTTACTCCAAGTGAAGATTCCTGCCAGACAAAAGGTGCCACCACTAAAAGATCTTTGCTGCCCAAGGAGTTCCCAGGCTGCCCCACCAACTGCACCTCAAAGCCAAAGCTTCCAGATTTTTTTCCTGGTAGAAAGAGCTGCTGTTCCCTTTTTTCTGCCCTGCGCTGTAAAGACCTGTCCCACCTGCTGAAAAATTTACTCCAAATGAAGAATCCTGCCAGACAAAAGGTGCCACCACAGAAACCTCTTGCTGCCCAAGAAGTGCCCAGGCTGCCCCAACAACTGCACCTCAAAGCCAAAGCTTCCAGACTTTTTTCCTGGTAGAAAGAGCTGCTGATCCCTTTTTTCTGCCCTGCGCTGCAATGGCCGGTCCCACCTCCTGAAAAATTTACTCCAAATGAAGATTCCTGCCAGACAAAAGGTGCCACCACAGAAAGATCTTTGCTGCCCAAGAAGTTCCCAGGCTGCCCCACCAACTGCACCTCAAAGCCAAAGCTTCCAGACTTTTTTCCTGGTGGAAAGAGCTGCTGATCCCTTTTTTTCAGCCTTGCACTGCAATGGCCGGTCCCACCTCCTGAAAAATTTACTCCAAATGAAGATTCCTGCCAGACAAAAGGTGCCACCACAGAAACCTCTTGCTGCCCAAGAAGTGCCCAGGCTGCCCCAACAACTGAACCTGAAGCCAAAGCTTCCAGACTTTTTTTCCTGGTGGAAAGAGCTGCTGATCCCTTTTTTCAGCCCTGCGCTGTAAAGGCCTCTCCCACCTCCTGAAAAATTTACTCCAAATGAAGATTCCTGCCAGACAAAAGGTGCCACAACAGAAACCTCTTGCTGCCCAAGAAGTGCCCAGGCTGCCCCAACAACTGCACCTCAAAGCCAAAGCTTCCAGACTTTTTTTCCTGGTGGAAAGAGCTGCTGTTGCCTTTTTTCAGCCGTGCAATGTAAAGACCTGTCCCATCTCCTGAAAAATTTACTCCAAGTGAAGATTCCTGCCAGACAAAAGGTGCCACCACTAAAAGATCTTTGCTGCCCAAGGAGTTCCCAGGCTGCCCCACCAACTGCACCTCAAAGCCAAAGCTTCCAGATTTTTTTCCTGGTAGAAAGAGCTGCTGTTCCCTTTTTTCTGCCCTGCGCTGTAAAGACCTGTCCCATCTCCTGAAAAATTTACTCCAAATGAAGATTCCTGCCAGACTAAAGGTGCCACCACAGAAAGGTCTTGCTGCCCAAGAAGTACCCAGGCTACCCCAACAACTGCATCTCAAAGCCAAAGCTTCCAGACTATTTTTCCTGGTGGAAAGAGCTGCTGTTCCCTTTTTTTCAGCCTTGCACTGCAATGGCCGGTCCCACCCTATGAAAAATGGAATCCAAATGAAGATTCCTGCCAGACAAAAGGTGCCACCACAGAGAGATCTTTGCTGCCCAAGAAGTTCCCAGGTTGCCCCAAAACTGCACCTCGAAGCCAAAGCTTCCAGACTTGTTTTCCTGGTGGAAAGAGCTGCTGTTCCCTTTTTTCAGCCCTGCACTGTAAAGGCCTGTCCCACCATCTGAAAAATTTACTCCAAATGAAGATTCCTGCCAGACAAAAGGTGCCACAACCTAAAGGTCTTGCTGCCCAAGGAGTTCCCAGGCTGCCCCACCAACTGCACCTCAAAGCCAAAGCTTCCAGACTTTTTTTCCTGGTAGAAAGAGCTGCTGTTCCCTTTTTTCTGCCCTGCGCTGTAAAGACCTGTCCCATCTCCTGAAAAATTTACTCCAAATGAAGACTCCTGCCAGACAAAAGGTGCCACCACAGAAACCTCTTGCTGCCCAAGAAGTGCCCAGGCTGCCAAAACAACTGCACCTCAAAGCCAAAGCTTCCAGACTTTTTTCCTGGTAGAAAGAGCTGCTGATCCCTTTTTTCTGCCCTGCGCTGCAATGGCCGGTCCCACCTCCTGAAAAATTTACTCCAAATGAAGATTCCTGCCAGACAAAAGGTGCCACCACAGAAAGATCTTTGCTGCCCAAGAAGTTCCCAGGCTGCCCCACCAACTGCACCTCAAAGCCAAAGCTTCCAGACTTTTTTCCTGGTGGAAAGAGCTGCTGATCCCTTTTTTTCAGCCCTGCACTGCAATGGCCGGTCCCACCTCCTGAAAAATTTACTCCAAATGAAGATTCCTGCCAGACAAAAGGTGCCACCACAGAAACCTCTTGCTGCCCAAGAAGTGCCCAGGCTGCCCCAACAACTACACCTGAAGCCAAAGCTTCCAGACTTTTTTTCCTGGTGGAAAGAGCTGCTGATCCCTTTTTTCAGCCCTGCGCTGTAAAGGCCTCTCCCACCTCCTGAAAAATTTACTCCAAATGAAGATTCCTGCCAGACAAAAGGTGCCACAACAGAAACCTCTTGCTGCCCAAGAAGTGCCCAGGCTGCCCCAACAACTGCACCTCAAAGCCAAAGCTTCCAGACTTTTTTTCCTGGTGGAAAGAGCTGCTGTTGCCTTTTTTCAGCCGTGCAATGTAAAGACCTGTCCCATCTCCTGAAAAATTTACTCCAAGTGAAGATTCCTGCCAGACAAAAGGTGCCACCACTGAAAGATCTTTGCTGCCCAAGGAGTTCCCAGGCTGCCCCACCAACTGCACCTCAAAGCCAAAGCTTCCAGATTTTTTTCCTGGTAGAAAGAGCTGCTGTTCCCTTTTTTCTGCCCTGCGCTGTAAAGACCTGTCCCATCTCCTGAAAAATTTACTCCAAATGAAGACTCCTGCCAGACAAAAGGTGCCACCACAGAAAGATCTTTGCTGCCCAAGAAGTGCCCAGGCTGCCAAAACAACTGCACCTCAAAGCCAAAGCTTCCAGATATTTTTTCCTGGTAGAAAGAGCTGCTGTTCCCTTTTTTTCAGCCCTGCACTGCAATGGCCGGTCCCACCTCCTGGAAAATGGAATCCAAATGAAGATTCCTGCCAGACAAAAGGTGCCACCACTAAAAGATCTTTGCTGCCCAAGGAGTTCCCAGGCTGCCCCACCAACTGCACCTCAAAGCCAAAGCTTCCAGACTTTTTTTCCTGGTAGAAAGAGCTGCTGTTCCCTTTTTTCAACCCTGCACTGCAATGGCCGGTCCCACCTCCTGCAAAATTTACTACAAATGAAGATTCCTGCCAGACTAAAGGTGCCACCACAGAAACCTCTTGCTGCCCAAGAAGTGCCCAGGCTGCCCCAACAACTACACCTGAAGCCAAAGGATCCAGACATTTTTCCTGGTGGAAAGAGCTGCTGATCCCTTTTTTCAGCCCTGCACTGCAATGGCCGGTCCCACCTGCTGAAAAATTTACTCCAAATGAAGATTCCTGCCAGACTAAAGGTGCCACCACAGAAACCTCTTGCTGCCCAAGAAGTTCCCAGGCTGCCCCAACAACTGCACCTCAAAGCCAAAGCTTCCAGACTTTTTTTCCTGGTGGAAAGAGCTGCTGTTGTCTTTTTTCAGCCGTGCAATGTAAAGACCTGTCCCATCTCCTGAAAAATTTACTCCAAGTGAAGATTCCTGCCAGACAAAAGGTGCCACCACTAAAAGATCTTTGCTGCCCAAGGAGTTCCCAGGCTGCCCCACCAACTGCACCTCAAAGCCAAAGCTTCCAGATTTTTTTCCTGATAGAAAGAGCTGCTGTTCCCTTTTTTCTGCCCTGCGCTGTAAAGACCTGTCCAATCTCCTGAAAAATTTACTCCAAATGAAGATTCCTGCCAGACTAAAGGTGCCACCACAGAAAGATCTTTGCTGCCCAAGAAGTACCCAGGCTACCCCAACAACTGCATCTCAAAGCCAAAGCTTCCAGACTATTTTTCCTGGTGGAAAGAGCTGCTGTTCCCTTTTTTTCAGCCTTGCACTGCAATGGCCGGTCCCACCCTATGAAAAATGGAATCCAAATGAAGATTCCTGCCAGACAAAAGGTGCCACCACAGAGAGATCTTTGCTGCCCAAGAAGTTCCCAGGTTGCCCCAAAACTGCACCTCGAAGCCAAAGCTTCCAGACTTGTTTTCCTGGTGGAAAGAGCTGCTGATCCCTTTTTTCAGCCCTGCACTGCAATGGCCGGTCCCACCATCTGAAAAATTTACTCCAAATGAAGATTCCTGCCAGACAAAAGGTGCCACCACAGAAACCTCTTGCTGCCCAAGAAGTGCCCAGGCTGCCCCAACAACTACACCTGAAGCCAAAGGATCCAGACATTTTTCCTGGTGGAAAGAGCTGCTGATCCCTTTTTTCAGCCCTGCACTGCAATGGCCGGTCCCACCTGCTGAAAAATTTACTCCAAATGAAGATTCCTGCCAGACTAAAGGTGCCACCACAGAAACCTCTTGCTGCCCAAGAAGTGCCCAGGCTGCCCCAACAACTGCACCTCAAAGCCAAAGCTTCCAGACTTTTTTCCTGGTGGAAAGAGCTGCTGTTGCCTTTTTTCAGCCGTGCAATGTAAAGACCTGTCCCATCCCCTAAAAAATTTACTCCAAGTGAAGATTCCTGCCAGACAAAAGGTGCCACCACTAAAAGATCTTTGCTGCCCAAGGAGTTCCCAGGCTGCCCCACCAACTGCACCTCAAAGCCAAAGCTTCCAGATTTTTTTCCTGGTAGAAAGAGCTGCTGTTCCCTTTTTTCTGCCCTGCGCTGTAAAGACCTGTCCCACCTCCTGAAAAATTGAATCCAAATGAAGATTCCTGCCAGACAAAAGGTGCCACCACAGAAAGATCTTTGCTGCCCAAGAAGTTCCCAGGCTGCCCCACCAACTGCACCTCAAAGCCAAAGCTTCCAGACTTTTTTCCTGGTGGAAAGAGCTGCTGATCCCTTTTTTCTGCCCTGCGCTGCAATGGCCGGTCCCATCTCCTAAAACATTTACTCCAAATGAAGATTCCTGCCAGACTAAAGGTGCCACCACAGAAAGATCTTTGCTGCCCAAGAAGTTGCCAGGTTGCCCTAACAACTGCACCTCAAAGCCAAAGCTTCCAGACATTTTCTCCTGGTGGAAAGAGCTGCTGTTCCCTTTTTTTCAGCCCTGCACTGCAATGGCCGGTCCCACCTCCTGAAAAATTTACTCCAAATGAAGATTTTTGCCAGACAAAAGGTGCCACCACAGAAACCTCTTGCTGCCCAAGGAGTGCCCAGGCTGCCCCAACAACTGCACCTCAAAGCCAAAGCTTCCAGACTTTTTTTCCTGGTGGAAAGAGCTGCTGTTGCCTTTTTTCAGCCGTGCAATGTAAAGACCTGTCCCATCTCCTGAAAAATTTACTCCAAGTGAAGATTCCTGCCAGACAAAAGGTGCCACCACTAAAAGATCTTTGCTGCCCAAGGAGTTCCCAGGCTGCCCCACCAACTGCACCTCAAAGCCAAAGCTTCCAGATTTTTTTCCTGGTAGAAAGAGCTGCTGTTCCCTTTTTTCTGCCCTGCGCTGTAAAGACCTGTCCCATCTCCTGAAAAATTTACTCCAAATGAAGGCTCCTGCCAGACAAAAGGTGCCACCACAGAAACCTCTTGCTGCCCAAGAAGTGCCCAGGCTGCCAAAACAACTGCACCTCAAAGCCAAAGCTTCCAGACTTTTTTCCTGGTGGAAAGAGCTTCTGATCCCTTTTTTTCAGCCCTGCACTGCAATGGCCGGTCCCACCTCCTGAAAAATTTACTCCAAATGAAGATTCCTGCCAGACAAAAGGTGCCACCACAGAAACCTCTTGCTGCCCAAGAAGTTCCCAGGCTGCCCCAACAACTGCACCTCAAAGCCAAAGCTTCCAGACTTTTTTCCTGGTGGAAAGAGCTGCTGATCCCTTTTTTCAGCCCTGCACTGCAGTGGCCGGTCCCACCTCCTGAAAAATTTACTCCAAATGAAGATTCCTGCCAGACAAAAGGTGCCACCACAGAAACCTCTTGCTGCCCAAGAAGTGCCCAGGCTGCCCTAAAAACTGCACCTCAAAGCCAAAGCTTCCAGACATTTTTTCCTGGTAGAAAGAGCTGCTGTTCCCTTTTTTTCAGCCCTGCACTGCAATAGCCGGTCCCACCTCCTGAAAAATTTACTCCAAGTGAAGATTCCTGCCAGACAAAAGGTGCCACCACTAAAAGATCTTTGCTGCCCAAGGAGTTCCCAGGCTGCCCCACCAACTGCACCTCAAAGCCAAAGCTTCCAGACTTTTTTTCCTGGTAGAAAGAGCTGCTGTTCCCTTTTTTCTGCCCTGCACTCTAAAGACCTGTCCCATCTTCTGAAAAAATTACTCCAAATGAAGACTCTTGCCAGACAAAAGGTGCCACCACAGAAACCTCTTGCTGCCCAAGAAGTGCCCAGGCTGCCAAAACAACTGCACCTCAAAGCCAAAGCTTCCAGACTTTTTTCCTGGTGGAAAGAGCTGCTGATCCCTTTTTTCAGCCCTGCACTGCAATGGCCGGTCCCACCTCCTGAAAAATTTACTCCAAGTGAAGATTCCTGCCAGACAAAAGGTGCCACCACAGAAAGATCTTTGCTGCCCAAGAAGTTCCCAGGCTGCCCCACCAACTGCACCTCAAAGCCAAAGCTTCCAGACTTTTTTTCCTGGTAGAAAGAGCTGCTGATCCCTTTTTTCAGCCCTGCGTTGCAATGGCCGGTCCCACCTCCTGAAAATTTACTCCAAATGAAGATTCCTGCCAGACAAAAGGTGCCACCACAGAAACCTCTTGCTGGCCAAGAAGTTCCCAGGCTGCCCCACCAACTGAACTGAAGCCAAAGCTTCCAGACTTTTTTTCCTGGTGGAAAGAGCTGCTGATGCCTTTTTTCAGTCCTGCGATGCTATGGCCTGTCCCACCTCCTGAAAAATTTACTCCAAATGAAGATTCCTGCCAGACAAAAAGTGCCACCACAGAAAGATCTTTGCTGCCCAAGAAGTTCCCAGGCTGCCAAAACAACTACACCTGAAGCCAAAGGATCCAGACATTTTTCCTGGTGGAAAGAGCTGCTGATCCCTTTTTTCAGCCCTACAATGCAATGGCCGGTCCCACCTCCTGAAAAATTTACTCCAAATGAAGACTCCTGCCAGACAAAAGGTGCCACCACAGAAAGATCTTTGCTGCCCAAGAAGTGCCAAGGCTACCCCAATAACTGCACCTCAAAGCCAAAGTTTCAAGACTTTTTTTCCTGGTGGAAAGAGCTGCTGTTCCCTTTTTTTCAGCCCTGCACTGCAATGGCCGGTCCCACCTACCAAAATTTACTCGAAATGACGATTCCTGACAGACAAAATGTTCCACAATAGAAAGTTCTTCCTTCCCAAGTAGTACCCAGGCTGCCCCACCAACTACTGCACCTCAAAGCCAAAGCTTCCAGACTTTTTTTCCTGTTGGAAAGAGCTGCTGTTCCCTTTTTTCAGCCCTGCGCTGTAAAGACCTGTCCCATCTCCTGAAAAATTTACTCCAAGTGAAGATTCCAGAGAGACAAAAGGTGCCACCACTAAAAGATCTTTGGTGCCCAGGAAGTGCCCAGGCTGCCCCAACAACTACACCTGAAAGCCAAAGCTTCCAGACTTTTTTCCTGGTGGAAAGAGCTGCTGTTCCCTTTTTTCAGCCCTGCGCTGCAATGGCCGGTACAACCTCCTGAAAAATTTACTCCAAATGAAGATTCCTGCCAGACAAAAGGTGCCACCACAGAAAGATCTTTGCTGCCCAAGAAGTGCCCAGGCTGCCCCAACAACTACACCTGAAGCCAAAGGATCCAGACATTTTTCCTGGTGGAAAGAGCTGCTGATCCCTTTTTTCAGCCCTGCACTGCAATGGCCAGTCCCACCTCCTGAAAAATTTACTCCAAATGAAGATTCCTGCCAGACAAATGGTGCCACCACAGAAACCTCTTGCTGCCCAAGAAGTTCCCAGGTTGCCCCCACAACTGCATCTCAAAGCCAAGGTGCCACCACAAAAAGGCCTTTTTCCCAAGAAGTGCCCAAGCTGCCCTCAACAACTGCACCTCAAAGCCAAAGCTTCCAGACTTTTTCCTGGTGGAAAGAGCTGCTGATCCCTTTTTTCAGCCCTGCACTGCAATGGCCGGTCCCACCTGCTGAAAAATTTACTCCAAATGAAGATTCCTGCCAGACAAAAGGTGCCACCACAGAAACCTCTTGCTGCCCAAGAAGTTCCCAGGCTGCCCCAACAACTGCACCTCAAAGCCAAAGCTTCCAGACTTTTTTTCCTGGTGGAAAGAGCTGCTGTTGCCTTTTTTCAGCCGTGCAATGTAAAGACCTGTCCCACCTCCTGAAAAATTTACTCCAAATGAAGATACCTGCCAGACAAAAGGTGCCACCACAGAAAGATCTTTGCTGCCCAAGAAGTTCCCAGGCTGCCAAAACAACTACACCTGAAGCCAAAGGATCCAGACATTTTTCCTGGTGGAAAGAGCTGCTGATCCCTTTTTTCAGCCCTACAATGCAATGGCCGGTCCCACCTCCTGAAAAATTTACTCCAAATGAAGACTCCTGCCGGACAAAAGGTGCCACCACAGAAACCTCTTGCTGCCCAAGTAGTGCCCAGGCTGCCCCAACAACTACACCTGAAAGCCAAAGCTTCCAGACATATTTTTCTGGTAGAAAGAGCTGCTGATCTTTTTTTTTCAGCCCTGCACTGCAATGGCCGGTCCCACCCCATGAAAAATGGAATCTAAATGATGATTCCTGCAAGACAGAAGGTGCCACCACTAAAAGATCTTTGCTGCCCAAGAAGTGCCCAGGCTGCCCCAACAACTACACCTGGAGCCAAAGCTTCCAGACTTTTTTTCCTGGTGGAAAGAGCTGCTGATCCCTTTTTTCAGCCCTGCGCTGTAAAGGCCTCTCCCACCTCCTGAAAAATTTACTCCAAATGAAGATTCCTGCCAGACAAAAGGTGCCACCACAGAAACCTCTTGCTGCCCAAGAAGTGCCCAGGCTGCCCCAACAACTACACCTGGAGCCAAAGCTTCCAGACTTTTTTTCCTGGTGGAAAGAGCTGCTGATCCCTTTTTTCAGCCCTGCGCTGTAAAGGCCTCTCCCACCTCCTGAAAAATTTACTCCAAATGAAGATTCCTGCCAGACAAAAGGTGCCACAACAGAAACCTCTTGCTGCCCAAGAAGTGCCCAGGCTGCCCCAACAACTGCACCTCAAAGCCAAAGCTTCCAGACTTTTTTTCCTGGTGGAAAGAGCTGCTGTTGCCTTTTTTCAGCCGTGCAATGTAAAGACCTGTCCCATCTCCTGAAAAATTTACTCCAAGTGAAGATTCCTGCCAGACAAAAGGTGCCACCACTGAAAGATCTTTGCTGCCCAAGGAGTTCCCAGGCTGCCCCACCAACTGCACCTCAAAGCCAAAGCTTCCAGATTTTTTTCCTGGTAGAAAGAGCTGCTGTTCCCTTTTTTCTGCCCTGCGCTGTAAAGACCTGTCCCATCTCCTGAAAAATTTACTCCAAATGAAGACTCCTGCCAGACAAAAGGTGCCACCACAGAAAGATCTTTGCTGCCCAAGAAGTGCCCAGGCTGCCAAAACAACTGCACCTCAAAGCCAAAGCTTCCAGACATTTTTTCCTGGTAGAAAGAGCTGCTGTTCCCTTTTTTTCAGCCCTGCACTGCAATGGCCGGTCCCACCTCCTGGAAAATGGAATCCAAATGAAGATTCCTGCCAGACAAAAGGTGCCACCACTAAAAGATCTTTGCTGCCCAAGGAGTTCCCAGGCTGCCCCACCAACTGCACCTCAAAGCCAAAGCTTCCAGACTTTTTTTCCTGGTAGAAAGAGCTGCTGTTCCCTTTTTTCTGCCCTGCGCTGTAAAGACCTGTCCCATCTCCTGAAAAATTTACTCCAAATGAAGACTCCTGCCAGACAAAAGGTGCCACCACAGAAACCTCTTGCTGCCCAAGAAGTGCCCAGGCTGCCAAAACAACTGCACCTCAAAGCCAAAGCTTCCAGACTTTTTTCCTGGTGGAAAGAGCTGCTGATCCCTTTTTTCAGCCCTGCGCTTTAAAGGCCGGTCCCATCTCCTGAAAAATTTTCTCCAAATGAAGATTCCTGCCAGACAAAAGGTGCCACCACAGAAACCTCTTGCTGCCCAAGAAGTTCCCAGGTTGCCCCCACAACTGCATCTCAAAGCCAAAGCTTCCAGACTTTTTTTCCTGGTGGAAAGAGCTGCTGTTCCCTTTTTTCAACCCTGCACTGCAATGGCCGGTCCCACCTCCTGCAAAATTTACTACAAATGAAGATTCCTGCCAGACTAAAGGTGCCACCACAGAAACCTCTTGCTGCCCAAGAAGTGCCCAGGCTGCCCCACCAACTACACCTGAAGCCAAAGGATCCAGACATTTTTCCTGGTGGAAAGAGCTGCTGATCCCTTTTTTCAGCCCTGCACTGCAATGGCCGGTCCCACCTGCTGAAAAATTTACTCCAAATGAAGATTCCTGCCAGACAAAAGGTGCCACCACAGAAACCTCTTGCTGCCCAAGAAGTGCCCAGGCTGCCCCAACAACTGCACCTCAAAGCCAAAGCTTCCAGACTTTTTTCCTGGTGGAAAGAGCTGCTGTTGCCTTTTTTCAGCCGTGCAATGTAAAGACCTGTCCCATCCCCTAAAAAATTTACTCCAAGTGAAGATTCCTGCCAGACAAAAGGTGCCACCACTAAAAGATCTTTGCTGCCCAAGGAGTTCCCAGGCTGCCCCACCAACTGCACCTCAAAGCCAAAGCTTCCAGATTTTTTTCCTGGTAGAAAGAGCTGCTGTTCCCTTTTTTCTGCCCTGCGCTGTAAAGACCTGTCCCACCTGCTGAAAAATTTACTCCAAATGAAGAATCCTGCCAGACAAAAGGTGCCACCACAGAAACCTCTTGCTGCCCAAGAAGTGCCCAGGCTGCCCCAACAACTGCACCTCAAAGCCAAAGCTTCCAGACTTTTTTCCTGGTAGAAAGAGCTGCTGATCCCTTTTTTCTGCCCTGCGCTGCAATGGCCGGTCCCACCTCCTGAAAAATTTACTCCAAATGAAGATTCCTGCCAGACAAAAGGTGCCACCACAGAAAGATCTTTGCTGCCCAAGAAGTTCCCAGGCTGCCCCACCAACTGCACCTCAAAGCCAAAGCTTCCAGACTTTTTTCCTGGTGGAAAGAGCTGCTGATCCCTTTTTTTCAGCCTTGCACTGCAATGGCCGGTCCCACCTCCTGAAAAATTTACTCCAAATGAAGATTCCTGCCAGACAAAAGGTGCCACCACAGAAACCTCTTGCTGCCCAAGAAGTGCCCAGGCTGCCCCAACAACTGAACCTGAAGCCAAAGCTTCCAGACTTTTTTTCCTGGTGGAAAGAGCTGCTGATCCCTTTTTTCAGCCCTGCGCTGTAAAGGCCTCTCCCACCTCCTGAAAAATTTACTCCAAATGAAGATTCCTGCCAGACAAAAGGTGCCACAACAGAAACCTCTTGCTGCCCAAGAAGTGCCCAGGCTGCCCCAACAACTGCACCTCAAAGCCAAAGCTTCCAGACTTTTTTTCCTGGTGGAAAGAGCTGCTGTTGCCTTTTTTCAGCCGTGCAATGTAAAGACCTGTCCCATCTCCTGAAAAATTTACTCCAAGTGAAGATTCCTGCCAGACAAAAGGTGCCACCACTAAAAGATCTTTGCTGCCCAAGGAGTTCCCAGGCTGCCCCACCAACTGCACCTCAAAGCCAAAGCTTCCAGATTTTTTTCCTGGTAGAAAGAGCTGCTGTTCCCTTTTTTCTGCCCTGCGCTGTAAAGACCTGTCCCATCTCCTGAAAAATTTACTCCAAATGAAGATTCCTGCCAGACTAAAGGTGCCACCACAGAAAGGTCTTGCTGCCCAAGAAGTACCCAGGCTACCCCAACAACTGCATCTCAAAGCCAAAGCTTCCAGACTATTTTTCCTGGTGGAAAGAGCTGCTGTTCCCTTTTTTTCAGCCTTGCACTGCAATGGCCGGTCCCACCCTATGAAAAATGGAATCCAAATGAAGATTCCTGCCAGACAAAAGGTGCCACCACAGAGAGATCTTTGCTGCCCAAGAAGTTCCCAGGTTGCCCCAAAACTGCACCTCGAAGCCAAAGCTTCCAGACTTGTTTTCCTGGTGGAAAGAGCTGCTGTTCCCTTTTTTCAGCCCTGCACTGTAAAGGCCTGTCCCACCATCTGAAAAATTTACTCCAAATGAAGATTCCTGCCAGACAAAAGGTGCCACAACCTAAAGGTCTTGCTGCCCAAGGAGTTCCCAGGCTGCCCCACCAACTGCACCTCAAAGCCAAAGCTTCCAGACTTTTTTTCCTGGTAGAAAGAGCTGCTGTTCCCTTTTTTCTGCCCTGCGCTGTAAAGACCTGTCCCATCTCCTGAAAAATTTACTCCAAATGAAGACTCCTGCCAGACAAAAGGTGCCACCACAGAAACCTCTTGCTGCCCAAGAAGTGCCCAGGCTGCCAAAACAACTGCACCTCAAAGCCAAAGCTTCCAGACTTTTTTCCTGGTAGAAAGAGCTGCTGATCCCTTTTTTCTGCCCTGCGCTGCAATGGCCGGTCCCACCTCCTGAAAAATTTACTCCAAATGAAGATTCCTGCCAGACAAAAGGTGCCACCACAGAAAGATCTTTGCTGCCCAAGAAGTTCCCAGGCTGCCCCACCAACTGCACCTCAAAGCCAAAGCTTCCAGACTTTTTTCCTGGTGGAAAGAGCTGCTGATCCCTTTTTTTCAGCCCTGCACTGCAATGGCCGGTCCCACCTCCTGAAAAATTTACTCCAAATGAAGATTCCTGCCAGACAAAAGGTGCCACCACAGAAACCTCTTGCTGCCCAAGAAGTGCCCAGGCTGCCCCAACAACTACACCTGAAGCCAAAGCTTCCAGACTTTTTTTCCTGGTGGAAAGAGCTGCTGATCCCTTTTTTCAGCCCTGCGCTGTAAAGGCCTCTCCCACCTCCTGAAAAATTTACTCCAAATGAAGATTCCTGCCAGACAAAAGGTGCCACAACAGAAACCTCTTGCTGCCCAAGAAGTGCCCAGGCTGCCCCAACAACTGCACCTCAAAGCCAAAGCTTCCAGACTTTTTTTCCTGGTGGAAAGAGCTGCTGTTGCCTTTTTTCAGCCGTGCAATGTAAAGACCTGTCCCATCTCCTGAAAAATTTACTCCAAGTGAAGATTCCTGCCAGACAAAAGGTGCCACCACTGAAAGATCTTTGCTGCCCAAGGAGTTCCCAGGCTGCCCCACCAACTGCACCTCAAAGCCAAAGCTTCCAGATTTTTTTCCTGGTAGAAAGAGCTGCTGTTCCCTTTTTTCTGCCCTGCGCTGTAAAGACCTGTCCCATCTCCTGAAAAATTTACTCCAAATGAAGACTCCTGCCAGACAAAAGGTGCCACCACAGAAAGATCTTTGCTGCCCAAGAAGTGCCCAGGCTGCCAAAACAACTGCACCTCAAAGCCAAAGCTTCCAGATATTTTTTCCTGGTAGAAAGAGCTGCTGTTCCCTTTTTTTCAGCCCTGCACTGCAATGGCCGGTCCCACCTCCTGGAAAATGGAATCCAAATGAAGATTCCTGCCAGACAAAAGGTGCCACCACTAAAAGATCTTTGCTGCCCAAGGAGTTCCCAGGCTGCCCCACCAACTGCACCTCAAAGCCAAAGCTTCCAGACTTTTTTTCCTGGTAGAAAGAGCTGCTGTTCCCTTTTTTCAACCCTGCACTGCAATGGCCGGTCCCACCTCCTGCAAAATTTACTACAAATGAAGATTCCTGCCAGACTAAAGGTGCCACCACAGAAACCTCTTGCTGCCCAAGAAGTGCCCAGGCTGCCCCAACAACTACACCTGAAGCCAAAGGATCCAGACATTTTTCCTGGTGGAAAGAGCTGCTGATCCCTTTTTTCAGCCCTGCACTGCAATGGCCGGTCCCACCTGCTGAAAAATTTACTCCAAATGAAGATTCCTGCCAGACTAAAGGTGCCACCACAGAAACCTCTTGCTGCCCAAGAAGTTCCCAGGTTGCCCCCACAACTGCATCTCAAAGCCAAAGCTTCCAGACTTTTTTTCCTGGTGGAAAGAGCTGCTGATCCCTTTTTTCAACCCTGCACTGCAATGGCCGGTCCCACCTCCTGCAAAATTTACTCCAAATGAAGATTCCTGCCAGACAAAAGGTGCCACCACAGAAACCTCTTGCTGCCCAAGAAGTGCCCAGGCTGCCCCACTAACTGCACCTCAAAGCCAAAGCTTCCAGACTTTTTTTCCTGGTGGAAAGAGCTGCTGATCCCTTTTTTCAGCCCTGCGCTGTAAAGGCCTCTCCCATCTCCTGAAAAATTTACTCCAAATGAAGATTCCTGCCAGACAAAAGGTGCCACAACAGAAACCTCTTGCTGCCCAAGAAGTGCCCAGGCTGCCCCAACAACTGCACCTCAAAGCCAAAGCTTCCAGACTTTTTTTCCTGGTGGAAAGAGCTGCTGTTGTCTTTTTTCAGCCGTGCAATGTAAAGACCTGTCCCATCTCCTGAAAAATTTACTCCAAGTGAAGATTCCTGCCAGACAAAAGGTGCCACCACTAAAAGATCTTTGCTGCCCAAGGAGTTCCCAGGCTGCCCCACCAACTGCACCTCAAAGCCAAAGCTTCCAGATTTTTTTCCTGATAGAAAGAGCTGCTGTTCCCTTTTTTCTGCCCTGCGCTGTAAAGACCTGTCCAATCTCCTGAAAAATTTACTCCAAATGAAGATTCCTGCCAGACTAAAGGTGCCACCACAGAAAGATCTTTGCTGCCCAAGAAGTACCCAGGCTACCCCAACAACTGCATCTCAAAGCCAAAGCTTCCAGACTATTTTTCCTGGTGGAAAGAGCTGCTGTTCCCTTTTTTTCAGCCTTGCACTGCAATGGCCGGTCCCACCCTATGAAAAATGGAATCCAAATGAAGATTCCTGCCAGACAAAAGGTGCCACCACAGAGAGATCTTTGCTGCCCAAGAAGTTCCCAGGTTGCCCCAACAACTACACCTGAAGCCAAAGGATCCAGACATTTTTCCTGGTGGAAAGAGCTGCTGATCCCTTTTTTCAGCCCTGCACTGCAATGGCCGGTCCCACCTGCTGAAAAATTTACTCCAAATGAAGATTCCTGCCAGACTAAAGGTGCCACCACAGAAACCTCTTGCTGCCCAAGAAGTGCCCAGGCTGCCCCAACAACTGCACCTCAAAGCCAAAGCTTCCAGACTTTTTTCCTGGTGGAAAGAGCTGCTGTTGCCTTTTTTCAGCCGTGCAATGTAAAGACCTGTCCCATCTCCTGAAAAATTTACTCCAAGTGAAGATTCCTGCCAGACAAAAGGTGCCACCACTGAAAGATCTTTGCTGCCCAAGGAGTTCCCAGGCTGCCCCACCAACTGCACCTCAAAGCCAAAGCTTCCAGATTTTTTTCCTGGTAGAAAGAGCTGCTGTTCCCTTTTTTCTGCCCTGCGCTGTAAAGACCTGTCCCATCTCCTGAAAAATTTACTCCAAATGAAGACTCCTGCCAGACAAAAGGTGCCACCACAGAAAGATCTTTGCTGCCCAAGAAGTGCCCAGGCTGCCAAAACAACTGCACCTCAAAGCCAAAGCTTCCAGATATTTTTTCCTGGTAGAAAGAGCTGCTGTTCCCTTTTTTTCAGCCCTGCACTGCAATGGCCGGTCCCACCTCCTGGAAAATGGAATCCAAATGAAGATTCCTGCCAGACAAAAGGTGCCACCACTAAAAGATCTTTGCTGCCCAAGGAGTTCCCAGGCTGCCCCACCAACTGCACCTCAAAGCCAAAGCTTCCAGACTTTTTTTCCTGGTAGAAAGAGCTGCTGTTCCCTTTTTTCAACCCTGCACTGCAATGGCCGGTCCCACCTCCTGCAAAATTTACTACAAATGAAGATTCCTGCCAGACTAAAGGTGCCACCACAGAAACCTCTTGCTGCCCAAGAAGTGCCCAGGCTGCCCCAACAACTACACCTGAAGCCAAAGGATCCAGACATTTTTCCTGGTGGAAAGAGCTGCTGATCCCTTTTTTCAGCCCTGCACTGCAATGGCCGGTCCCACCTGCTGAAAAATTTACTCCAAATGAAGATTCCTGCCAGACTAAAGGTGCCACCACAGAAACCTCTTGCTGCCCAAGAAGTTCCCAGGTTGCCCCCACAACTGCATCTCAAAGCCAAAGCTTCCAGACTTTTTTTCCTGGTGGAAAGAGCTGCTGATCCCTTTTTTCAACCCTGCACTGCAATGGCCGGTCCCACCTCCTGCAAAATTTACTCCAAATGAAGATTCCTGCCAGACAAAAGGTGCCACCACAGAAACCTCTTGCTGCCCAAGAAGTGCCCAGGCTGCCCCACTAACTGCACCTCAAAGCCAAAGCTTCCAGACTTTTTTTCCTGGTGGAAAGAGCTGCTGATCCCTTTTTTCAGCCCTGCGCTGTAAAGGCCTCTCCCATCTCCTGAAAAATTTACTCCAAATGAAGATTCCTGCCAGACAAAAGGTGCCACAACAGAAACCTCTTGCTGCCCAAGAAGTGCCCAGGCTGCCCCAACAACTGCACCTCAAAGCCAAAGCTTCCAGACTTTTTTTCCTGGTGGAAAGAGCTGCTGTTGTCTTTTTTCAGCCGTGCAATGTAAAGACCTGTCCCATCTCCTGAAAAATTTACTCCAAGTGAAGATTCCTGCCAGACAAAAGGTGCCACCACTAAAAGATCTTTGCTGCCCAAGGAGTTCCCAGGCTGCCCCACCAACTGCACCTCAAAGCCAAAGCTTCCAGATTTTTTTCCTGATAGAAAGAGCTGCTGTTCCCTTTTTTCTGCCCTGCGCTGTAAAGACCTGTCCAATCTCCTGAAAAATTTACTCCAAATGAAGATTCCTGCCAGACTAAAGGTGCCACCACAGAAAGATCTTTGCTGCCCAAGAAGTACCCAGGCTACCCCAACAACTGCATCTCAAAGCCAAAGCTTCCAGACTATTTTTCCTGGTGGAAAGAGCTGCTGTTCCCTTTTTTTCAGCCTTGCACTGCAATGGCCGGTCCCACCCTATGAAAAATGGAATCCAAATGAAGATTCCTGCCAGACAAAAGGTGCCACCACAGAGAGATCTTTGCTGCCCAAGAAGTTCCCAGGTTGCCCCAAAACTGCACCTCGAAGCCAAAGCTTCCAGACTTGTTTTCCTGGTGGAAAGAGCTGCTGTTCCCTTTTTTCAGCCCTGCACTGCAATGGCCGGTCCCACCATCTGAAAAATTTACTCCAAATGAAGATTCCTGCCAGACAAAAGGTGCCACCACAGAAACCTCTTGCTGCCCAAGAAGTGCCCAGGCTGCCCCAACAACTACACCTGAAGCCAAAGGATCCAGACATTTTTCCTGGTGGAAAGAGCTGCTGATCCCTTTTTTCAGCCCTGCACTGCAATGGCCGGTCCCACCTGCTGAAAAATTTACTCCAAATGAAGATTCCTGCCAGACTAAAGGTGCCACCACAGAAACCTCTTGCTGCCCAAGAAGTGCCCAGGCTGCCCCAACAACTGCACCTCAAAGCCAAAGCTTCCAGACTTTTTTCCTGGTGGAAAGAGCTGCTGTTGCCTTTTTTCAGCCGTGCAATGTAAAGACCTGTCCCATCCCCTAAAAAATTTACTCCAAGTGAAGATTCCTGCCAGACAAAAGGTGCCACCACTAAAAGATCTTTGCTGCCCAAGGAGTTCCCAGGCTGCCCCACCAACTGCACCTCAAAGCCAAAGCTTCCAGATTTTTTTCCTGGTAGAAAGAGCTGCTGTTCCCTTTTTTCTGCCCTGCGCTGTAAAGACCTGTCCCACCTCCTGAAAAATTGAATCCAAATGAAGATTCCTGCCAGACAAAAGGTGCCACCACAGAAAGATCTTTGCTGCCCAAGAAGTTCCCAGGCTGCCCCACCAACTGCACCTCAAAGCCAAAGCTTCCAGACTTTTTTCCTGGTGGAAAGAGCTGCTGATCCCTTTTTTCTGCCCTGCGCTGCAATGGCCGGTCCCATCTCCTAAAACATTTACTCCAAATGAAGATTCCTGCCAGACTAAAGGTGCCACCACAGAAAGATCTTTGCTGCCCAAGAAGTTGCCAGGTTGCCCTAACAACTGCACCTCAAAGCCAAAGCTTCCAGACATTTTCTCCTGGTGGAAAGAGCTGCTGTTCCCTTTTTTTCAGCCCTGCACTGCAATGGCCGGTCCCACCTCCTGAAAAATTTACTCCAAATGAAGATTTTTGCCAGACAAAAGGTGCCACCACAGAAACCTCTTGCTGCCCAAGGAGTGCCCAGGCTGCCCCAACAACTGCACCTCAAAGCCAAAGCTTCCAGACTTTTTTTCCTGGTGGAAAGAGCTGCTGTTGCCTTTTTTCAGCCGTGCAATGTAAAGACCTGTCCCATCTCCTGAAAAATTTACTCCAAGTGAAGATTCCTGCCAGACAAAAGGTGCCACCACTAAAAGATCTTTGCTGCCCAAGGAGTTCCCAGGCTGCCCCACCAACTGCACCTCAAAGCCAAAGCTTCCAGATTTTTTTCCTGGTAGAAAGAGCTGCTGTTCCCTTTTTTCTGCCCTGCGCTGTAAAGACCTGTCCCATCTCCTGAAAAATTTACTCCAAATGAAGGCTCCTGCCAGACAAAAGGTGCCACCACAGAAACCTCTTGCTGCCCAAGAAGTGCCCAGGCTGCCAAAACAACTGCACCTCAAAGCCAAAGCTTCCAGACTTTTTTCCTGGTGGAAAGAGCTGCTGATCCCTTTTTTTCAGCCCTGCACTGCAATGGCCGGTCCCACCTCCTGAAAAATTTACTCCAAATGAAGATTCCTGCCAGACAAAAGGTGCCACCACAGAAACCTCTTGCTGCCCAAGAAGTTCCCAGGCTGCCCCAACAACTGCACCTCAAAGCCAAAGCTTCCAGACTTTTTTCCTGGTGGAAAGAGCTGCTGATCCCTTTTTTCAGCCCTGCACTGCAGTGGCCGGTCCCACCTCCTGAAAAATTTACTCCAAATGAAGATTCCTGCCAGACAAAAGGTGCCACCACAGAAACCTCTTGCTGCCCAAGAAGTGCCCAGGCTGCCCTAAAAACTGCACCTCAAAGCCAAAGCTTCCAGACATTTTTTCCTGGTAGAAAGAGCTGCTGTTCCCTTTTTTTCAGCCCTGCACTGCAATAGCCGGTCCCACCTCCTGAAAAATTTACTCCAAGTGAAGATTCCTGCCAGACAAAAGGTGCCACCACTAAAAGATCTTTGCTGCCCAAGGAGTTCCCAGGCTGCCCCACCAACTGCACCTCAAAGCCAAAGCTTCCAGACTTTTTTTCCTGGTAGAAAGAGCTGCTGTTCCCTTTTTTCTGCCCTGCACTCTAAAGACCTGTCCCATCTTCTGAAAAAATTACTCCAAATGAAGACTCTTGCCAGACAAAAGGTGCCACCACAGAAACCTCTTGCTGCCCAAGAAGTGCCCAGGCTGCCAAAACAACTGCACCTCAAAGCCAAAGCTTCCAGACTTTTTTCCTGGTGGAAAGAGCTGCTGATCCCTTTTTTCAGCCCTGCACTGCAATGGCCGGTCCCACCTCCTGAAAAATTTACTCCAAGTGAAGATTCCTGCCAGACAAAAGGTGCCACCACAGAAAGATCTTTGCTGCCCAAGAAGTTCCCAGGCTGCCCCACCAACTGCACCTCAAAGCCAAAGCTTCCAGACTTTTTTTCCTGGTAGAAAGAGCTGCTGATCCCTTTTTTCAGCCCTGCGTTGCAATGGCCGGTCCCACCTCCTGAAAATTTACTCCAAATGAAGATTCCTGCCAGACAAAAGGTGCCACCACAGAAACCTCTTGCTGGCCAAGAAGTTCCCAGGCTGCCCCACCAACTGAACTGAAGCCAAAGCTTCCAGACTTTTTTTCCTGGTGGAAAGAGCTGCTGATGCCTTTTTTCAGTCCTGCGATGCTATGGCCTGTCCCACCTCCTGAAAAATTTACTCCAAATGAAGATTCCTGCCAGACAAAAAGTGCCACCACAGAAAGATCTTTGCTGCCCAAGAAGTTCCCAGGCTGCCAAAACAACTACACCTGAAGCCAAAGGATCCAGACATTTTTCCTGGTGGAAAGAGCTGCTGATCCCTTTTTTCAGCCCTACAATGCAATGGCCGGTCCCACCTCCTGAAAAATTTACTCCAAATGAAGACTCCTGCCAGACAAAAGGTGCCACCACAGAAAGATCTTTGCTGCCCAAGAAGTGCCAAGGCTACCCCAATAACTGCACCTCAAAGCCAAAGTTTCAAGACTTTTTTTCCTGGTGGAAAGAGCTGCTGTTCCCTTTTTTTCAGCCCTGCACTGCAATGGCCGGTCCCACCTACCAAAATTTACTCGAAATGACGATTCCTGACAGACAAAATGTTCCACAATAGAAAGTTCTTCCTTCCCAAGTAGTACCCAGGCTGCCCCACCAACTACTGCACCTCAAAGCCAAAGCTTCCAGACTTTTTTTCCTGTTGGAAAGAGCTGCTGTTCCCTTTTTTCAGCCCTGCGCTGTAAAGACCTGTCCCATCTCCTGAAAAATTTACTCCAAGTGAAGATTCCAGAGAGACAAAAGGTGCCACCACTAAAAGATCTTTGGTGCCCAGGAAGTGCCCAGGCTGCCCCAACAACTACACCTGAAAGCCAAAGCTTCCAGACTTTTTTCCTGGTGGAAAGAGCTGCTGTTCCCTTTTTTCAGCCCTGCGCTGCAATGGCCGGTACAACCTCCTGAAAAATTTACTCCAAATGAAGATTCCTGCCAGACAAAAGGTGCCACCACAGAAAGATCTTTGCTGCCCAAGAAGTGCCCAGGCTGCCCCAACAACTACACCTGAAGCCAAAGGATCCAGACATTTTTCCTGGTGGAAAGAGCTGCTGATCCCTTTTTTCAGCCCTGCACTGCAATGGCCAGTCCCACCTCCTGAAAAATTTACTCCAAATGAAGATTCCTGCCAGACAAATGGTGCCACCACAGAAACCTCTTGCTGCCCAAGAAGTTCCCAGGTTGCCCCCACAACTGCATCTCAAAGCCAAGGTGCCACCACAAAAAGGCCTTTTTCCCAAGAAGTGCCCAAGCTGCCCCAACAACTGCACCTCAAAGCCAAAGCTTCCAGACTTTTTTCCTGGTGGAAAGAGCTGCTGATCCCTTTTTTCAGCCCTGCACTGCAATGGCCGGTCCCACCTGCTGAAAAATTTACTCCAAATGAAGATTCCTGCCAGACAAAAGGTGCCACCACAGAAACCTCTTGCTGCCCAAGAAGTTCCCAGGCTGCCCCAACAACTGCACCTCAAAGCCAAAGCTTCCAGACTTTTTTTCCTGGTGGAAAGAGCTGCTGTTGCCTTTTTTCAGCCGTGCAATGTAAAGACCTGTCCCACCTCCTGAAAAATTTACTCCAAATGAAGATACCTGCCAGACAAAAGGTGCCACCACAGAAAGATCTTTGCTGCCCAAGAAGTTCCCAGGCTGCCAAAACAACTACACCTGAAGCCAAAGGATCCAGACATTTTTCCTGGTGGAAAGAGCTGCTGATCCCTTTTTTCAGCCCTACAATGCAATGGCCGGTCCCACCTCCTGAAAAATTTACTCCAAATGAAGACTCCTGCCGGACAAAAGGTGCCACCACAGAAACCTCTTGCTGCCCAAGTAGTGCCCAGGCTGCCCCAACAACTACACCTGAAAGCCAAAGCTTCCAGACATATTTTTCTGGTAGAAAGAGCTGCTGATCTTTTTTTTTCAGCCCTGCACTGCAATGGCCGGTCCCACCCCATGAAAAATGGAATCTAAATGATGATTCCTGCAAGACAGAAGGTGCCACCACTAAAAGATCTTTGCTGCCCAAGAAGTTCCCAGGCTGCCCCACCAACTGCACCTCAAAGACAAAGCTTCCAGACTTTTTTTCCTGGTAGAAAGAGCTGCTGTTCCCTTTTTTCTGCCCTGCGCTGTAAAGGCCGGTCCCATCTCCTGAAAAATTTACTCCAAATGAAGACTCCTGCCAGACAAAAGGTGCCACCACAGAAACCTCTTGCTACCCAAGGAGTTCCCAGGCTGCCCCAACAACTGCACCTCAAAGCCAAAGCTTCCAGACTTTTTTTCCTCCTGGAAAGAGCTGCTGTTCCCTTTTTTCTGCCTTGCGCTGTAAAGGCCTGTCCCACCATGTGAAAAATTTACTCCAAATGAAGACTCCTGCCAGACAAAAGGTGCCACCACAGAAACCTCTTGCTGCCCAAGAAGTGCCCAGGCTGCCCCAACAACTACTGCACCTCAAAGCCAAAGCTTCCAGACTTTTTTTCCTGTTGGAAAGAGCTGCTGTTCCCTTTTTTCAGCCCTGCGCTGTAAAGACCTGTCCCATCTCCTGAAAAATTTACTCCAAGTGAAGATTCCTGAGAGACAAAAGGTGCCACCACTAAAAGATCTTTGGTGCCCAAGAAGTGCCCAGGCTGCCCCAACAACTACACCTGAAAGCCAAAGCTTCCAGACTTTTTTCCTGGTGGAAAGAGCTGCTGTTCCCTTTTTTCAGCCCTGCGCTGCAATGGCAGGTACAACCTCCTGAAAAATTTACTCCAAATGAAGATTCCTGCCAGACAAAAGGTGCCACCACAGAACGATCTTTGCTGCCCAAGAAGTTCCCAGGCTGCCCCACCAACTGCACCTCAAAGCCAAAGCTTCCAGACTTTTTTCCTGGTGGAAAGAGCTGCTGATCCCTTTTTTTCAGCCCTGCACTGCAATGGCCGGTCCCACCTCCTGAAAAATTTACTCCAAATGAAGATTCCTGCCAGACAAAAGGTGCCACCACAGAAACCTCTTGCTGCCCAAGAAGTGCCCAGGCTGCCCCAACAACTACACCTGAAGCCAAAGCTTCCAGACTTTTTTTCCTGGTGGAAAGAGCTGCTGATCCCTTTTTTCAGCCCTGCGCTGTAAAGGCCTCTCCCACCTCCTGAAAAATTTACTCCAAATGAAGATTCCTGCCAGACAAAAGGTGCCACAACAGAAACCTCTTGCTGCCCAAGAAGTGCCCAGGCTGCCCCAACAACTGCACCTCAAAGCCAAAGCTTCCAGATTTTTTTCCTGGTAGAAAGAGCTGCTGTTCCCTTTTTTCTGCCCTGCGCTGTAAAGACCTGTCCCATCTCCTGAAAAATTTACTCCAAATGAAGACTCCTGCCAGACAAAAGGTGCCACCACAGAAAGATCTTTGCTGCCCAAGAAGTGCCCAGGCTGCCAAAACAACTGCACCTCAAAGCCAAAGCTTCCAGACATTTTTTCCTGGTAGAAAGAGCTGCTGTTCCCTTTTTTTCAGCCCTGCACTGCAATGGCCGGTCCCACCTCCTGGAAAATGGAATCCAAATGAAGATTCCTGCCAGACAAAAGGTGCCACCACTAAAAGATCTTTGCTGCCCAAGGAGTTCCCAGGCTGCCCCACCAACTGCACCTCAAAGCCAAAGCTTCCAGACTTTTTTTCCTGGTAGAAAGAGCTGCTGTTCCCTTTTTTCTGCCCTGCGCTGTAAAGACCTGTCCCATCTCCTGAAAAATTTACTCCAAATGAAGACTCCTGCCAGACAAAAGGTGCCACCACAGAAACCTCTTGCTGCCCAAGAAGTGCCCAGGCTGCCAAAACAACTGCACCTCAAAGCCAAAGCTTCCAGACTTTTTTCCTGGTGGAAAGAGCTGCTGATCCCTTTTTTCAGCCCTGCGCTTTAAAGGCCGGTCCCATCTCCTGAAAAATTTTCTCCAAATGAAGATTCCTGCCAGACAAAAGGTGCCACCACAGAAACCTCTTGCTGCCCAAGAAGTTCCCAGGTTGCCCCCACAACTGCATCTCAAAGCCAAAGCTTCCAGACTTTTTTTCCTGGTGGAAAGAGCTGCTGTTCCCTTTTTTCAACCCTGCACTGCAATGGCCGGTCCCACCTCCTGCAAAATTTACTACAAATGAAGATTCCTGCCAGACTAAAGGTGCCACCACAGAAACCTCTTGCTGCCCAAGAAGTGCCCAGGCTGCCCCACCAACTACACCTGAAGCCAAAGGATCCAGACATTTTTCCTGGTGGAAAGAGCTGCTGATCCCTTTTTTCAGCCCTGCACTGCAATGGCCGGTCCCACCTGCTGAAAAATTTACTCCAAATGAAGATTCCTGCCAGACAAAAGGTGCCACCACAGAAACCTCTTGCTGCCCAAGAAGTGCCCAGGCTGCCCCAACAACTGCACCTCAAAGCCAAAGCTTCCAGACTTTTTTCCTGGTGGAAAGAGCTGCTGTTGCCTTTTTTCAGCCGTGCAATGTAAAGACCTGTCCCATCCCCTAAAAAATTTACTCCAAGTGAAGATTCCTGCCAGACAAAAGGTGCCACCACTAAAAGATCTTTGCTGCCCAAGGAGTTCCCAGGCTGCCCCACCAACTGCACCTCAAAGCCAAAGCTTCCAGATTTTTTTCCTGGTAGAAAGAGCTGCTGTTCCCTTTTTTCTGCCCTGCGCTGTAAAGACCTGTCCCACCTGCTGAAAAATTTACTCCAAATGAAGAATCCTGCCAGACAAAAGGTGCCACCACAGAAACCTCTTGCTGCCCAAGAAGTGCCCAGGCTGCCCCAACAACTGCACCTCAAAGCCAAAGCTTCCAGACTTTTTTCCTGGTAGAAAGAGCTGCTGATCCCTTTTTTCTGCCCTGCGCTGCAATGGCCGGTCCCACCTCCTGAAAAATTTACTCCAAATGAAGATTCCTGCCAGACAAAAGGTGCCACCACAGAAAGATCTTTGCTGCCCAAGAAGTTCCCAGGCTGCCCCACCAACTGCACCTCAAAGCCAAAGCTTCCAGACTTTTTTCCTGGTGGAAAGAGCTGCTGATCCCTTTTTTTCAGCCTTGCACTGCAATGGCCGGTCCCACCTCCTGAAAAATTTACTCCAAATGAAGATTCCTGCCAGACAAAAGGTGCCACCACAGAAACCTCTTGCTGCCCAAGAAGTGCCCAGGCTGCCCCAACAACTGAACCTGAAGCCAAAGCTTCCAGACTTTTTTTCCTGGTGGAAAGAGCTGCTGATCCCTTTTTTCAGCCCTGCGCTGTAAAGGCCTCTCCCACCTCCTGAAAAATTTACTCCAAATGAAGATTCCTGCCAGACAAAAGGTGCCACAACAGAAACCTCTTGCTGCCCAAGAAGTGCCCAGGCTGCCCCAACAACTGCACCTCAAAGCCAAAGCTTCCAGACTTTTTTTCCTGGTGGAAAGAGCTGCTGTTGCCTTTTTTCAGCCGTGCAATGTAAAGACCTGTCCCATCTCCTGAAAAATTTACTCCAAGTGAAGATTCCTGCCAGACAAAAGGTGCCACCACTAAAAGATCTTTGCTGCCCAAGGAGTTCCCAGGCTGCCCCACCAACTGCACCTCAAAGCCAAAGCTTCCAGATTTTTTTCCTGGTAGAAAGAGCTGCTGTTCCCTTTTTTCTGCCCTGCGCTGTAAAGACCTGTCCCATCTCCTGAAAAATTTACTCCAAATGAAGATTCCTGCCAGACTAAAGGTGCCACCACAGAAAGGTCTTGCTGCCCAAGAAGTACCCAGGCTACCCCAACAACTGCATCTCAAAGCCAAAGCTTCCAGACTATTTTTCCTGGTGGAAAGAGCTGCTGTTCCCTTTTTTTCAGCCTTGCACTGCAATGGCCGGTCCCACCCTATGAAAAATGGAATCCAAATGAAGATTCCTGCCAGACAAAAGGTGCCACCACAGAGAGATCTTTGCTGCCCAAGAAGTTCCCAGGTTGCCCCAAAACTGCACCTCGAAGCCAAAGCTTCCAGACTTGTTTTCCTGGTGGAAAGAGCTGCTGTTCCCTTTTTTCAGCCCTGCACTGTAAAGGCCTGTCCCACCATCTGAAAAATTTACTCCAAATGAAGATTCCTGCCAGACAAAAGGTGCCACAACCTAAAGGTCTTGCTGCCCAAGGAGTTCCCAGGCTGCCCCACCAACTGCACCTCAAAGCCAAAGCTTCCAGACTTTTTTTCCTGGTAGAAAGAGCTGCTGTTCCCTTTTTTCTGCCCTGCGCTGTAAAGACCTGTCCCATCTCCTGAAAAATTTACTCCAAATGAAGACTCTTGCCAGACAAAAGGTGCCACCACAGAAAGATCTTTGCTGCCCAAGAAGTGCCCAGGCTGCCAAAACAACTGCACCTCAAAGCCAAAGCTTCCAGACTTTTTTTCCTGGTAGAAAGAGCTGCTGTTCCCTTTTTTTCAGCCCTGCACTGCAATGGCCGGTCCCACCTCCTGGAAAATGGAATCCAAATGAAGATTCCTGCCAGACAAAAGGTGCCACCACTAAAAGATCTTTGCTGCCCAAGGAGTTCCCAGGCTGCCCCACCAACTGCACCTCAAAGCCAAAGCTTCCAGACTTTTTTTCCTGGTAGAAAGAGCTGCTGTTCCCTTTTTTCTGCCCTGCGCTGTAAAGACCTGTCCCATCTCCTGAAAAATTTACTGCAAATGAAGACTCCTGCCAGACAAAAGGTGCCACCACAGAAACCTCTTGCTGCCCAAGAAGTGCCCAGGCTGCCAAAACAACTGCACCTCAAAGCCAAAGCTTCCAGACTTTTTTCCTGGTAGAAAGAGCTGCTGATCCCTTTTTTCTGCCCTGCGCTGCAATGGCCGGTCCCACCTCCTGAAAAATTTACTCCAAATGAAGATTCCTGCCAGACAAAAGGTGCCACCACAGAAAGATCTTTGCTGCCCAAGAAGTTCCCAGGCTGCCCCACCAACTGCACCTCAAAGCCAAAGCTTCCAGACTTTTTTCCTGGTGGAAAGAGCTGCTGATCCCTTTTTTTCAGCCCTGCACTGCAATGGCCGGTCCCACCTCCTGAAAAATTTACTCCAAATGAAGATTCCTGCCAGACAAAAGGTGCCACCACAGAAACCTCTTGCTGCCCAAGAAGTGCCCAGGCTGCCCCAACAACTACACCTGAAGCCAAAGCTTCCAGACTTTTTTTCCTGGTGGAAAGAGCTGCTGATCCCTTTTTTCAGCCCTGCGCTGTAAAGGCCTCTCCCACCTCCTGAAAAATTTACTCCAAATGAAGATTCCTGCCAGACAAAAGGTGCCACAACAGAAACCTCTTGCTGCCCAAGAAGTGCCCAGGCTGCCCCAACAACTGCACCTCAAAGCCAAAGCTTCCAGACTTTTTTTCCTGGTGGAAAGAGCTGCTGTTGCCTTTTTTCAGCCGTGCAATGTAAAGACCTGTCCCATCTCCTGAAAAATTTACTCCAAGTGAAGATTCCTGCCAGACAAAAGGTGCCACCACTGAAAGATCTTTGCTGCCCAAGGAGTTCCCAGGCTGCCCCACCAACTGCACCTCAAAGCCAAAGCTTCCAGATTTTTTTCCTGGTAGAAAGAGCTGCTGTTCCCTTTTTTCTGCCCTGCGCTGTAAAGACCTGTCCCATCTCCTGAAAAATTTACTCCAAATGAAGACTCCTGCCAGACAAAAGGTGCCACCACAGAAAGATCTTTGCTGCCCAAGAAGTGCCCAGGCTGCCAAAACAACTGCACCTCAAAGCCAAAGCTTCCAGACATTTTTTCCTGGTAGAAAGAGCTGCTGTTCCCTTTTTTTCAGCCCTGCACTGCAATGGCCGGTCCCACCTCCTGGAAAATGGAATCCAAATGAAGATTCCTGCCAGACAAAAGGTGCCACCACTAAAAGATCTTTGCTGCCCAAGGAGTTCCCAGGCTGCCCCACCAACTGCACCTCAAAGCCAAAGCTTCCAGACTTTTTTTCCTGGTAGAAAGAGCTGCTGTTCCCTTTTTTCAACCCTGCCCTGCAATGGCCGGTCCCACCTCCTGCAAAATTTACTACAAATGAAGATTCCTGCCAGACTAAAGGTGCCACCACAGAAACCTCTTGCTGCCCAAGAAGTGCCCAGGCTGCCCCAACAACTACACCTGAAGCCAAAGGATCCAGACATTTTTCCTGGTGGAAAGAGCTGCTGATCCCTTTTTTCAGCCCTGCACTGCAATGGCCGGTCCCACCTGCTGAAAAATTTACTCCAAATGAAGATTCCTGCCAGACTAAAGGTGCCACCACAGAAACCTCTTGCTGCCCAAGAAGTTCCCAGGTTGCCCCCACAACTACATCTCAAAGCCAAAGCTTCCAGACTTTTTTTCCTGGTGGAAAGAGCTGCTGATCCCTTTTTTCAACCCTGCACTGCAATGGCCGGTCCCACCTCCTGCAAAATTTACTACAAATGAAGATTCCTGCCAGACAAAAGGTGCCACCACTAAAAGATCTTTGCTGCCCAAGGAGTTCCCAGGCTGCCCCACCAACTGCACCTCAAAGCCAAAGCTTCCAGATTTTTTTCCTGGTAGAAAGAGCTGCTGTTCCCTTTTTTCTGCCCTGCGCTGTAAAGACCTGTCCCACCTCCTGAAAAATTTACTCCAAATGAAGATTCCTGCCAGACAAAAGGTGCCACCACAGAAAGATCTTTGCTGCCCAAGAAGTTCCCAGGCTGCCCCACCAACTGCACCTCAAAGCCAAAGCTTCCAGACTTTTTTCCTGGTGGAAAGAGCTGCTGATCCCTTTTTTCTGCCCTGCACTGCAATGGCCGGTCCCATCTCCTAAAACATTTACTCCAAATGAAGATTCCTGCCAGACAAAAGGTGCCACCACAGAAACCTCTTGCTGCCCAAGAAGTGCCCAGGCTGCCCCAACAACTACACCTGAAGCCAAAGCTTCCAGACTTTTTTTCCTGGTGGAAAGAGCTGCTGATCCCTTTTTTCAGCCCTGCGCTGTAAAGGCCTCTCCCACCTCCTGAAAAATTTACTCCAAATGAAGATTCCTGCCAGACAAAAGGTGCCACAACAGAAACCTCTTGCTGCCCAAGAAGTGCCCAGGCTGCCCCAACAACTGCACCTCAAAGCCAAAGCTTCCAGACTTTTTTTCCTGGTGGAAAGAGCTGCTGTTGCCTTTTTTCAGCCGTGCAATGTAAAGACCTGTCCCATCTCCTGAAAAATTTACTCCAAGTGAAGATTCCTGCCAGACAAAAGGTGCCACCACTGAAAGATCTTTGCTGCCCAAGGAGTTCCCAGGCTGCCCCACCAACTGCACCTCAAAGCCAAAGCTTCCAGATTTTTTTCCTGGTAGAAAGAGCTGCTGTTCCCTTTTTTCTGCCCTGCGCTGTAAAGACCTGTCCCATCTCCTGAAAAATTTACTCCAAATGAAGACTCCTGCCAGACAAAAGGTGCCACCACAGAAAGATCTTTGCTGCCCAAGAAGTGCCCAGGCTGCCAAAACAACTGCACCTCAAAGCCAAAGCTTCCAGACATTTTTTCCTGGTAGAAAGAGCTGCTGTTCCCTTTTTTTCAGCCCTGCACTGCAATGGCCGGTCCCACCTCCTGGAAAATGGAATCCAAATGAAGATTCCTGCCAGACAAAAGGTGCCACCACTAAAAGATCTTTGCTGCCCAAGGAGTTCCCAGGCTGCCCCACCAACTGCACCTCAAAGCCAAAGCTTCCAGACTTTTTTTCCTGGTAGAAAGAGCTGCTGTTCCCTTTTTTCAACCCTGCACTGCAATGGCCGGTCCCACCTCCTGCAAAATTTACTACAAATGAAGATTCCTGCCAGACTAAAGGTGCCACCACAGAAACCTCTTGCTGCCCAAGAAGTGCCCAGGCTGCCCCAACAACTACACCTGAAGCCAAAGGATCCAGACATTTTTCCTGGTGGAAAGAGCTGCTGATCCCTTTTTTCAGCCCTGCACTGCAATGGCCGGTCCCACCTGCTGAAAAATTTACTCCAAATGAAGATTCCTGCCAGACTAAAGGTGCCACCACAGAAACCTCTTGCTGCCCAAGAAGTTCCCAGGTTGCCCCCACAACTGCATCTCAAAGCCAAAGCTTCCAGACTTTTTTTCCTGGTGGAAAGAGCTGCTGATCCCTTTTTTCAACCCTGCACTGCAATGGCCGGTCCCACCTCCTGCAAAATTTACTACAAATGAAGATTCCTGCCAGACAAAAGGTGCCACCACTAAAAGATCTTTGCTGCCCAAGGAGTTCCCAGGCTGCCCCACCAACTGCACCTCAAAGCCAAAGCTTCCAGATTTTTTTCCTGGTAGAAAGAGCTGCTGTTCCCTTTTTTCTGCCCTGCGCTGTAAAGACCTGTCCCACCTCCTGAAAAATTTACTCCAAATGAAGATTCCTGCCAGACAAAAGGTGCCACCACAGAAAGATCTTTGCTGCCCAAGAAGTTCCCAGGCTGCCCCACCAACTGCACCTCAAAGCCAAAGCTTCCAGACTTTTTTCCTGGTGGAAAGAGCTGCTGATCCCTTTTTTCTGCCCTGCACTGCAATGGCCGGTCCCATCTCCTAAAACATTTACTCCAAATGAAGATTCCTGCCAGACAAAAGGTGCCACCACAGAAACCTCTTGCTGCCCAAGAAGTGCCCAGGCTGCCCCACCAACTGCACCTCAAAGCCAAAGCTTCCAGACTTTTTTTCCTGGTGGAAAGAGCTGCTGATCCCTTTTTTCAGCCCTGCGCTGTAAAGGCCTCTCCCATCTCCTGAAAAATTTACTCCAAATGAAGATTCCTGCCAGACAAAAGGTGCCACAACAGAAACCTCTTGCTGCCCAAGAAGTGCCCAGGCTGCCCCAACAACTGCACCTCAAAGCCAAAGCTTCCAGACTTTTTTTCCTGGTGGAAAGAGCTGCTGTTGTCTTTTTTCAGCCGTGCAATGTAAAGACCTGTCCCATCTCCTGAAAAATTTACTCCAAGTGAAGATTCCTGCCAGACAAAAGGTGCCACCACTAAAAGATCTTTGCTGCCCAAGGAGTTCCCAGGCTGCCCCACCAACTGCACCTCAAAGCCAAAGCTTCCAGATTTTTTTCCTGATAGAAAGAGCTGCTGTTCCCTTTTTTCTGCCCTGCGCTGTAAAGACCTGTCCAATCTCCTGAAAAATTTACTCCAAATGAAGATTCCTGCCAGACTAAAGGTGCCACCACAGAAAGGTCTTGCTGCCCAAGAAGTACCCAGGCTACCCCAACAACTGCATCTCAAAGCCAAAGCTTCCAGACTATTTTTCCTGGTGGAAAGAGCTGCTGTTCCCTTTTTTTCAGCCTTGCACTGCAATGGCCGGTCCCACCCTATGAAAAATGGAATCCAAATGAAGATTCCTGCCAGACAAAAGGTGCCACCACAGAGAGATCTTTGCTGCCCAAGAAGTTCCCAGGTTGCCCCAAAACTGCACCTCGAAGCCAAAGCTTCCAGACTTGTTTTCCTGGTGGAAAGAGCTGCTGTTCCCTTTTTTCAGCCCTGCACTGCAATGGCCGGTCCCACCATCTGAAAAATTTACTCCAAATGAAGATTCCTGCCAGACAAAAGGTGCCACAACCTAAAGGTCTTGCTGCCCAAGGAGTTCCCAGGCTGCCCCACCAACTGCACCTCAAAGCCAAAGCTTCCAGACTTTTTTTCCTGGTAGAAAGAGCTGCTGTTCCCTTTTTTCTGCCCTGCGCTGTAAAGACCTGTCCCATCTCCTGAAAAATTTACTCCAAATGAAGACTCCTGCCAGACAAAAGGTGCCACCACAGAAAGATCTTTGCTGCCAAGAAGTGCCCAGGCTGCCAAAACAACTGCACCTCAAAGCCAAAGCTTCCAGACATTTTTTCCTGGTAGAAAGAGCTGCTGTTCCCTTTTTTTCAGCCCTGCACTGCAATGGCCGGTCCCACCTCCTGGAAAACGGAATCCAAATGAAGATTCCTGCCAGACAAAAGGTGCCACCACTAAAAGATCTTTGCTGCCCAAGGAGTTCCCAGGCTGCCCCACCAACTGCACCTCAAAGCCAAAGCTTCCAGACTTTTTTCCTGGTGGAAAGAGCTGCTGATCCCTTTTTTCAGCCCTGCGCTTTAAAGGCCGGTCCCATCTCCTGAAAAATTTTCTCCAAATGAAGATTCCTGCCAGACAAAAGGTGCCACCACAGAAACCTCTTGCTGCCCAAGAAGTTCCCAGGTTGCCCCCACAACTGCATCTCAAAGCCAAAGCTTCCAGACTTTTTTTCCTGGTGGAAAGAGCTGCTGTTCCCTTTTTTCAACCCTGCACTGCAATGGCCGGTCCCACCTCCTGCAAAATTTACTACAAATGAAGATTCCTGCCAGACTAAAGGTGCCACCACAGAAACCTCTTGCTGCCCAAGAAGTGCCCAGGCTGCCCCACCAACTACACCTGAAGCCAAAGGATCCAGACTTTTTTCCTGGTAGAAAGAGCTGCTGTTGCCTTTTTTCAGCCGTGCAATGTAAAGACCTGTCCCATCCCCTAAAAAATTTACTCCAAGTGAAGATTCCTGCCAGACAAAAGGTGCCACCACTAAAAGATCTTTGCTGCCCAAGGAGTTCCCAGGCTGCCCCACCAACTGCACCTCAAAGCCAAAGCTTCCAGATTTTTTTCCTGGTAGAAAGAGCTGCTGTTCCCTTTTTTCTGCCCTGCGCTGTAAAGACCTGTCCCACCTGCTGAAAAATTTACTCCAAATGAAGAATCCTGCCAGACAAAAGGTGCCACCACAGAAACCTCTTGCTGCCCAAGAAGTGCCCAGGCTGCCCCAACAACTGCACCTCAAAGCCAAAGCTTCCAGACTTTTTTCCTGGTAGAAAGAGCTGCTGATCCCTTTTTTCTGCCCTGCGCTGCAATGGCCGGTCCCACCTCCTGAAAAATTTACTCCAAATGAAGATTCCTGCCAGACAAAAGGTGCCACCACAGAAAGATCTTTGCTGCCCAAGAAGTGCCCAGGCTGCCCCAACAACTGAACCTGAAGCCAAAGCTTCCAGACTTTTTTTCCTGGTGGAAAGAGCTGCTGATCCCTTTTTTCAGCCCTGCGCTGTAAAGGCCTCTCCCACCTCCTGAAAAATTTACTCCAAATGAAGATTCCTGCCAGACAAAAGGTGCCACAACAGAAACCTCTTGCTGCCCAAGAAGTGCCCAGGCTGCCCCAACAACTGCACCTCAAAGCCAAAGCTTCCAGACTTTTTTCCTGGTGGAAAGAGCTGCTGTTGCCTTTTATCAGCCGTGCAATGTAAAGACCTGTCCCATCTCCTGAAAAATTTACTCCAAGTGAAGATTCCTGCCAGACAAAAGGTGCCACCACTAAAAGATCTTTGCTGCCCAAGGAGTTCCCAGGCTGCCCCACCAACTGCACCTCAAAGCCAAAGCTTCCAGATTTTTTTCCTGGTAGAAAGAGCTGCTGTTCCCTTTTTTCTGCCCTGCGCTGTAAAGACCTGTCCCATCTCCTGAAAAATTTACTCCAAATGAAGATTCCTGCCAGACTAAAGGTGCCACCACAGAAAGGTCTTGCTGCCCAAGAAGTACCCAGGCTACCCCAACAACTGCATCTCAAAGCCAAAGCTTCCAGACTATTTTTCCTGGTGGAAAGAGCTGCTGTTCCCTTTTTTTCAGCCTTGCACTGCAATGGCCGGTCCCACCCTATGAAAAATGGAATCCAAATGAAGATTCCTGCCAGACAAAAGGTGCCACCACAGAGAGATCTTTGCTGCCCAAGAAGTTCCCAGGTTGCCCCAAAACTGCACCTCGAAGCCAAAGCTTCCAGACTTGTTTTCCTGGTGGAAAGAGCTGCTGTTCCCTTTTTTCAGCCCTGCACTGTAAAGGCCTGTCCCACCATCTGAAAAATTTACTCCAAATGAAGATTCCTGCCAGACAAAAGGTGCCACAACCTAAAGGTCTTGCTGCCCAAGGAGTTCCCAGGCTGCCCCACCAACTGCACCTCAAAGCCAAAGCTTCCAGACTTTTTTTCCTGGTAGAAAGAGCTGCTGTTCCCTTTTTTCTGCCCTGCGCTGTAAAGACCTGTCCCATCTCCTGAAAAATTTACTCCAAATGAAGACTCTTGCCAGACAAAAGGTGCCACCACAGAAAGATCTTTGCTGCCCAAGAAGTGCCCAGGCTGCCAAAACAACTGCACCTCAAAGCCAAAGCTTCCAGACATTTTTTCCTGGTAGAAAGAGCTGCTGTTCCCTTTTTTTCAGCCCTGCACTGCAATGGCCGGTCCCACCTCCTGGAAAATGGAATCCAAATGAAGATTCCTGCCAGACAAAAGGTGCCACCACTAAAAGATCTTTGCTGCCCAAGGAGTTCCCAGGCTGCCCCACCAACTGCACCTCAAAGCCAAAGCTTCCAGACTTTTTTTCCTGGTAGAAAGAGCTGCTGTTCCCTTTTTTCTGCCCTGCGCTGTAAAGACCTGTCCCATCTCCTGAAAAATTTACTCCAAATGAAGACTCCTGCCAGACAAAAGGTGCCACCACAGAAACCTCTTGCTGCCCAAGAAGTGCCCAGGCTGCCAAAACAACTGCACCTCAAAGCCAAAGCTTCCAGACTTTTTTCCTGGTGGAAAGAGCTGCTGATCCCTTTTTCAGCCCTGCGCTTTAAAGGCCGGTCCCATCTCCTGAAAAATTTTCTCCAAATGAAGATTCCTGCCAGACAAAAGGTGCCACCACTAAAACCTCTTGCTGCCCAAGAAGTTCCCAGGTTGCCCCCACAACTGCATCTCAAAGCCAAAGCTTCCAGACTTTTTTTCCTGGTGGAAAGAGCTGCTGTTCCCTTTTTTCAGCCCTGCACTGCAATGGCCGGTCCCACCTCCTGCAAAATTTACTACAAATGAAGATTCCTGCCAGACTAAAGGTGCCACCACAGAAACCTCTTGCTGCCCAAGAAGTGCCCAGGCTGCCCCACCAACTACACCTGAAGCCAAAGGATCCAGACATTTTTCCTGGTGGAAAGAGCTGCTGATCCCTTTTTTCAGCCCTGCACTGCAATGGCCGGTCCCACCTGCTGAAAAATTTACTCCAAATGAAGATTCCTGCCAGACTAAAGGTGCCACCACAGAAACCTCTTGCTGCCCAAGAAGTGCCCAGGCTGCCCCAACAACTGCACCTCAAAGCCAAAGCTTCCAGACTTTTTTCCTGGTGGAAAGAGCTGCTGTTCCCTTTTTTCAGCCGTGCAATGTAAAGACCTGTCCCATCCCCTAAAAAATTTACTCCAAGTGAAGATTCCTGCCAGACAAAAGGTGCCACCACTAAAAGATCTTTGCTGCCCAAGGAGTTCCCAGGCTGCCCCACCAACTGCACCTCAAAGCCAAAGCTTCCAGATTTTTTTCCTGGTAGAAAGAGCTGCTGTTCCCTTTTTTCTGCCCTGCGCTGTAAAGACCTGTCCCACCTGCTGAAAAATTA